>NC_083339.1:126473595-126773595 GCF_019175385.1 Lycium barbarum | reverse complement strand
TCACTTTTGTGGTTTCAATTTTTCAAAATAAAGCTGACTAATTTTCTCGACATATAAAGTTGACCAAAATAACCTTATAAAATAGAACACTTAAACCTAAAGTTTTCAAACAAAACTTACTTCGGGCACTTTTTCAACCCCTAAAATGACGATCCGAACGTTTACGTATCCTTGATGTATTGGACCTACATTATTGTACGCAGAAAAAAATATCAGGTTCCATATAAAATATTGACATTTAGGAGTCTTGACACACGACTAATTGTTGGTCAAAGTATAAAAAAACACTAATTGTTGCAAAAAAAAAATTGACCGATTTTTTTTTACTGGTTCTATAACGCAGTAAAATACTGCGTTATAGTTTTGTTTTGATTGGGTCCTATAATGCAGTATTTTACTGCATACGGTTAAGTCCTTTAACGCAGTATTTTACTTCGTTAAAGGTACTTTTGTCACGTTTTTTTTTTTTGAGTATTTTGGTTCAACCCCACTTTTTTAGGGGTATTTTGGTTCTGGACTCGCCAACGTTTTACAAACTATTTTTGTAAAACGTTGGCTGGCCTAACAAAAATCAATTCTTGTAAGACGTTGGCCAGCTAACGTTTTACAAAAATTGATTGTTGTAAGACGTTGTCCAGCCAACGTTTTACAAGAATTGATTTTTTTTAAAATGTTGGTTGGCCAACATTTTACCAATGTAATTTTATTTTTTTTAGTCTGACAGGGTGAAATTTTTTGGGGTATAACATTGGCCCCTCCACGTTATACCCCTTTTGGTATATTATGGAAAGGAGCATCCCATTTAGTTTATTTCGAGCATTTTAGTGCCCTTTAGGCTCCGGACTCAAAGGTTTGGTTGAGGGAATACCATTGGTTGCACGGGAAGTAATATTGTATACATAAAAAAGAGATAATAGATCAAAACCTCTCTATACTATCACTTTTTTATTAGTTTCATACTTGAATTATATATAACTTGTTTACTTTTTAAATTATATATAACTTGTTTATGTTACCCCTTGAAATGTAAACTTTCAAGTGCTAAAACCCTCTGTTTATTATATGTCATGTTAATGGATTTACTCTCCCAAAAAGCTTTAAAAAGGTGTCAAGTGACATCACACATATAATTTAATTTATCTTTCTCAAATTTAGTTAGATCATTAATGATTTTATTTTAATATAAATTCTAATGAAATAAGTAAAACTAAAGAAAAACAAAAGTAAAAAAGGAAGATAGGAAAAGAAAAGAAAAATATACACGTGACGCAATTGAGCTCCCATTTGGTTCGATTTCACCTTGATTTCAGGCAGCTTATAATCTTTGATTGCATCATGTCTTGGGGTTGAAAGAGAGAGAAACTTAACCACGTGTAAATACTCAAAAAGAAATCACATGTAGAGAAAGTGAACAGGGTAAGGAGGAAGACCTCATATATGCAAAATAAAAAGAACTAAAAAAATGAAATAAAAAAAAAATATATAACTTATTTTCTGGCTTAATTGGCTGTTACAAAAGCCACATAGATGACTTTTTTTTATCCATTACGCGCTTCTATGGAGGTGTTAACACACACTTTGCGATCTGTCAAGCTAGGAGGTTTTAGCACTTGAAAGTTATAGTTTATGAATCGTAACGTAAACAAGATAATTTAAGTATGAAACTGATAAAAACGTGATAGTTTAAGGAAGTTTTGGTCCATTATTTCTATAAAAGTTATATCTCTAAGTAAATATAAAATAAAATTTATTTTTTATATATGAATATTAACCTTGAGTATACTTAATGAAATTTCTGACACCGCTATTGGTTCAACGAGTATAAACATTTTTTAATTGTACACAACTCACATGACCCAATTAGTACACAACCCAATTCCTGTTATCAACTTGTTTGCCAGTTAATCCTTTGACCTTATGTTTGGTATAATAACACATTTCATTTATCGAATGAAATAAAGAACCCCCTTGAGTTTAAAACAACTTATGATGGTTCCTAGTTCTCAAAATTTGAATTAGTTTTTGGAGTACTCCAATATAGTTATGATGTATATTACAGATTATTATAATATTTATGATTGTCAAATCAAACTTTCAAAGTACATAAAGATGCACTTTTTTAAATTATATACTACAAAATATTTAAAGTAGGTATGAACTAGTAAAATGATAAAATTTCTTAATCGAATTCATACCGCAGCATCCAATGAAAGATCAAGTTACATTTAATTTCCTGGTTCTTACAGAGGAAGCCTTAGGCCTCATTTGTTTCCGTTAAGATTAAGACGTCTGAATCTGAATACACATCTGAATATTAAGATATATATTAAGATTTAGATATTTAAATCTGAATGCACATCTGAATATTAAGATGTAATATGTAGATCTGAACACTAGAACACTGAATGATTAAGATTATTTATTTTCAATATCTAAATGTGCATGAGGAATTACACTATTTCATTAAAATATATAAAAATCTCATTTCAACAAATATTTTTTTTATAGAAAATAATATTTTGAAAATTTATATTTGATAAAAAGATTAAACTATCTGAAATGCAAATAAAATTTATATATCAATATAAAAAATTATTGTAACCAGGTAACCTGGTTTTTTCAAGAACTCAACATAAGTTAATCTTTTAATAAAAAAATTAGAACCCCCAGGGCCCCAACAGCGTGCATCTTCCATGGATCCCAAACTCATAAATTTCTATGACAGTACTGATCATCAACACTGAACCTCAAACACAGAAAACAAAGTTTCTTATCACCCATAAATTGAGCAAAAAGTTAAATCTTTTTGTAACAGAAATATTTAACAATGATATATCTGCAAAAGACCTTAATCCCAGAAGGGAGTCTTTTTCTTCTTTTTTTTTTCCCATAAGTGGGGCAACAGAGAAAATGCTGTACGAAAATTGCAAAATTTCTTACGGCTAAAACAAGATTGGGCAGGTTTCCATCACAACATGGAGGATTCATTACTCACAGTGGATTTATCCAAAAAAAAAAAAGTAACATTTACTTTTATTGCACATGAATAATCATATTTGATCTTTCTGGTGCAAAATTAATTATGAACTGGGTAAAGATACATAAGATTTTGCCGAGAAGAGGGGAAAAAATGGTATTTGGTGAAGAAGAGTGAGAGGCGTGAAAATTTTCCTAAGAAGAGAAGTGCAGTAGAGGCGTGGAAGATTTTGTGAATAAGACATAGCAATATTTTAATGAGTCTGAATGGTGTTAAAGACTCTGTTACAGATCTGATTCATTCAGATCCATTAAGAAGTTTTACAAGGAAACAAAGCAAATGCATTTAATGGACTGAATCTGAATAATTAAGATTCAGACCTTAAAAACAAATGCACTTAATAGGCTGAATCTGAATGATTAAAATTCAGACCTCCATTAAGTGCAAATAAATGAGGCATTTCGACAGAAAGTTAAAGAACTTAACGAGGTAGTTGCGGTCCTTAATAACAAGTCTTAGTTCGAGCTTTTAAATAAAGAAATTCCTAATAGGGAGCACATCCTACTTTAATTGACCTTAAGTAGTATAAATCTGAATTAATCGAGTCACTAATTTTCAAATACTAAATAGTTATAAAAAACTATTAGTTTAAGTATTTATACTAATTGTATTTTTTTTTTTTTTTTTTTTAGTGTGGAAAGACATCTCATTGTCATTTTGTTTGTCTTCTCCTCGATTTAGCGCCAAAAGTTTTCGCAAGATGATTTTGCCTTCAAATAATAACTAAAGATCATTTTGTGCATTTTAAGTTTTAACCCAGTACTTTGATGTTGACACTTTAGTTCAATGAAATCGTAATATTACCATGATTTCATTTCCAAACTTGAAGGTCAAGGGGTCAACTAAATATATATACTCTATCTCCATTATAGATTTGATTAAACTAAAATTTAATATTGAAGGGAAAAAAATACTAAAATATTCTCATGCATGTTACTACTTACTAGGTTGATTACACATTGTACGTAGATGAAAACTTTGCTGCACTAATTTAGGAGCAATGTTTGCTCCACTATCTTACAAAAAAATTGATTCCATCTAATCTTTCAGCTAATTATTTAATACCTTTTTGTTGTCAAATAATACGATAAACAAGGTAGTTTGACATATTAAGCTCTCTAATAGTCTACTTAATAATCATCACATAAAATAGAACTACAAGTATAACTTTATGTCAAAACACATTAACTAAAAAGTGCTGGGAGCGGAGGCGTAGTCAAATTTAGAAATTCATGTGTTTGAAATTCTAGTTCTTTTAAGTTATTAAAAATGTACATTAGTCTCTCTATCCACTTTTATTTGTCTTTTTTTTTACTTTGCACACCCTTAAGAATTAATAAATAAAGTATATATTTTACCATAATGTCCATATTGAATGGTGTAAGTATCAATAGAATTGAAAAATAATTTGGAAATGAGTAATTAATATTACGGATAAAATAAGGAAAAAAAAAAGAGTCTATCTTTCTCTTGATATGCTAAAGTGGACAAGTAAAAGTGAACGGAGGGAGTAATAATTTACACTGTTTACCCTAAAAAATGAATAACAATTAAATTTGTACGAGGTGCAAAGGATAAGCGGTTTGGTTTAACACGATTTACTATTATGCGATAAACAATGAAGTAGATGCAAATATAAATTATCTAACCACAAGAAAGCAGTTGTCGGCCTCGGGTTTTGGAACCGAGATCAAGCTACAGTGGTTGTATAATAAGCAATGAACAGTGATGATACACTAAGATGAATGAACACTTGCTAACAATTGTATTGCCTTTGCGGATTTATGTGTGTGTCAAAGAACCCTCAAACTAAAGGGGGCCTCCTCTTTATATAGTAGAGGAGTCCAAACCCTAGTACAAATCTAAATAAGGCACATAATCTCTTATTAACGGATGGGCGAGATCGGCGCCAAAATATCCGGCTGATGGCGGATATTTCGGTCCTTCATTCATCCTAATTTACCGCCTTATTTTGTATCTCGACAGCTAACTTCAACCGAATCCGATGACCCGGGGCCAGGTGTGATCGGTCTGACTCCAACCCGATGCTCGACTTCGTACCTAACCGGGACTAGTTCGACCCAGCAATGATCGTCATGAACTTAACCCTCATGTCGGGAAACCGAGGATACCATTATCCTCGGTTTTACCCGTATACAGATAGTCCCCCCATTTTCCGAAAGGAAATATTGTTCGGGAAATGGATCCAGATAAAGCCGAGTAGGCCGTATCTAGCCGCCTAGGAAAAGACGTTCTCATCAAATCTTTGCACTCTGTCCAATGTCAGCTCATAATTATTTCAGCCGCCAATTCACTCTTGGGAAACCGCTTCTTGTCAGAATTCTTGAATCCCTCAAAAACTTTTTGGATTCCCTTCTATATAAAGCCCATAAGTCTCCTTCTTGCCATGCACTTTTGACCCTAAACCTTATTTTCTCGAAAATCCTTTGTTTGTTTCTGCCAAGTTTCATATCCCCTTCTGAGTTCTGAACCTTTTTTCTTTGAACACTTATCTTCCTTTGCTCGACACTACGCGTTAACCTTTGCCATGGCTTCTCTACCGCTGTTAACCCAAGGCGAGGATCATTCTGCGTCTCCACCACATTCACAAACCCTATCAGCGACGGGCCACCGGTCCTGGAGGGGAATTTGAATTCCTTGCTGCGGACATTCTTCCCGCCGGCTTCAAATACGAGAACGACTGCAAAATATCTTCTCACCTCGACTTTGTGGAAAAATTTGAATCCTTTATCGATGAGGCTACAATCCCCATAATTAGGGAGGATTGCAACCTTGGTGCGGATGTCGATGTCCGCCCTGTTGAAAGAGAGATGAGGATCAATCATCACGTTGCTGGCTAGTCGATGATCTATACCTATCCTTTCGCCATCGGGTTTTCTCTTCCCATTCCTTAAGTGATCGAGAATTTTTGTCGCTGATATCGTGTTTGTATTGGCCAAATCGCCCCACAAATTTGGAGGCTTGTGTACTGCTTCGAAATATTAGCTAACATAGTCGGGGTTCCCTTCACCCTCGATCATTTGTTGCATATATACGTACCCCGGGTAATCCGAGTGGGGATAGTTCATCTGCTTCCTCGAGGAACTCGAGGTCTCATAGACCCGAAAGATGATTATGACCGGGGATGGTTGCATCGGTTCGTGATGATCCTCATGGCCCAACTTCACCGCTTTTTATCCACAGATTTCCCGGAGATGTGGAACCTTATCCCGAATCCGATCGATCCTGAGCTTATAATCACTATCTTTGAATGGGTAGTTGCGCTTTTGGGCACTTCTCGTAATGTGGGCCATTCTTGGAGTTCTAAACCTGCAATCATAGCCTCATACTCGGCTTCATTGTTAGTCAAGTTCACAGATCTAATAGATTGTCTTATTACATCACCAGTGGGTGGTTTGAGAACGATCCCCAACCCGGACCCCTTCACACTGGAAGCACTATCCGTGAATAAGGTCCAGACCCCTGAACTAGTCCCCGAGGTAAGGATTAATTCTTTATCGACCTCGGGGATCATGGCCGGTGTGAAGTCGGCCACGAAGTCCGCTAGTATTTGGGATTTGATAGCAGTTCGGGGTCTATATTGAATGTCGTACTGCCTAATCTTGACAGCCCATTTTGCTAACCGGCCTGAAAGTTCGGGTTTATGCATGATATTCCTTAAGGGGTATCATGTTACGACACATATAGGATGACATTGAAAGTAAGGCTTTAATTTTCTAGATGCACTCAATAAAGCCAATGCTAGTTTTTCCAAGTGTAGGTATTGGGTTTCAGGGTCACCTAAGGTCCTGTTCACATAATAAACTGGGTATTGCGTACCTTCTTCTTCTCGAACCAAGACACTTACCGCTATCTCGGACACCGCCAAGTATAGATACAACTGCTCGTTTGTCTTTGGAATGTGTAGCAAAGGTGGGCTCGATAAGTACTTCTTGAGTTCTGCTAAAGCCTTCTGACACTCGGGGGTCCAGGCAAAGTCGGTCTTTTTCTTCAGCAATGAGAAGAACCGATGACTTTTGTTCGAGGATCTGGAGATAAATCGGCTCAGGGCAGCAATTCGCCCGGTCAACCTTTGCACCCATTTGATGTCGTTTATTACGGTGATATCTTCAATTACCTTTATCTTGTTCGGGTTGATCTCGATCCGTCGATTCGATACCATGAATCCGAGAAACTTACTTGAGCCAACACCGAAGGCACATTTTTCCGACTTCAGCTTCATATTTTACTTCCTTAATATGTTGAAAGTTTTCTGCAAATACTGTAAATGGTCCTCTGCTCGCAGGGACTTAACCACCATGTCATCTATATAAACTTCCATTGATTTTCCTATTTGGTGTTCGAACATGCGGTTGACTAGCCGCTGATAAGTGGCACCGGTATTTTTTAATCCGAAGGGAATTACATTATAACAATATGTGCCAAACCTAGTCACAAAAGAGGTTTTTTATCGATCCTCTGGGTCCATCTGTATTTGATGTACTCGGAGTAGGCATCGAGAAAACTCAGTGTCTCGTGGCCCGCCGTAGCAGGCAAAGGAAATGAATCCTTCGGGCATGCCTTATATAAATATTTGTAGTCTATGCACATTCTAAATTTGTTTCCCTTTTTAGGTACGACTACTACATTAGATAACCAATTCGGTTACTTAACTTCCCGGATGGATCCTATTTTAAGGAGTTTAGATACCTCGTCTTTGATGAATGCATGCTTGACTTCGGGCTGTGGCCTTCTTTTTTGTTTAACTGGAGGGAAACTTGGGTCCAAAATCAGCTTGTGAGTTGTCACCTCCAGTGAGATACCTGTCATATCTAAATGGGACCATGCAAATCAATTGGTGTTATTTTTAAGAAATTCAATAAAAAGTTTCCTGAGCTTGGAGATTAATCCCGTGCCCAGATATACTTTCATGTCCGGTAGATGAACGAAGAGTACAATTTGCTCAAGTTCCTCGACCGTCGACTTAGTAGCATCTGAATCATCAGGTACCACGAAGGATCTCGGGATTCCAAAGTCGATTTCTTCATCTGTTGGGTTCCTATCCCGATCTTCCGAGGACACCGAGATTAGAACCTGTGATTGCTATTTGGAGTCTTCTCCTTTGTTCAACTTCCCGTCCTTCAATACCGGAGCCTTAGCCGCCGAAACCGCTTCCTCAATTGCGAACATTTCCTTTGCGGTTTGCTGCTCACCATGAACGATTTTGATTCCTTCTGGGGTTGGGAACTTAACGCTTGGTGCAGAATCGAGGGCACCGTTCTCATGTTGTGAATCCATAGTCTTCCAAATAATGCATTGTACCCCATGTCCCCCTCTATAACATAAAACTTGGTCTGCTGCATGGTACTAGTTGTGTTGATGGGTAAGGTGACTTCACCCTTTGTTGTTTCGCAGGCCATGTTGAGCCCGTTGAGGACTCGGACTGCTAGCACGATCCGGTCTAGTAGCCCCAGCTGCTCGATGACTCTCCATCGGATAATATTAGCTGAGCTACCTGGATCAATCAACATACGTTTAACTCTAAATTTATTAACAAGGACAGATATTACTAGTGCATCGTTGTGGGGCTGAGCGATGCCTTCTAAATCCTCGTCATCGAACGAGATAGGACCCTCTGGGTCATAATTTCGAATACGTTTTTCTCTTGTGATGGAGACTTGGTACTCTTCATTACCGACCCTTGGGGAATGTCTCCCTCCCCCCCTCCCCTCCATAATCATGTGGATCACTTGGTGAGGCTCTTCCTGTCTATCTTGCTTGTTGGCATCCACGTTCTTAAAATGAGCTTTGGCCCGCTCACTTAGAAATTCTCGCGGGTGACCCAGATTAAATAGGCGAGCGACCTCCTCTCTTAGTTGTCGGCAATCTTCGGTTTGATGATCGTGGGTGTGATGGTACTTGCAAATCAGGTTCTTATCTCATTTTTTCGGGTCGGATTGGATAGGCCTCAGGTGCCTTATTTCTCTGTTGCGGATGACAGTTGCTGCTATGGTTGCCACATAGACGCAGAAATTATACTCGGACAATCTCGGGGCTTCTTTGTTTCTCGATAGTCAGCCGATCATATTCCTGTTCATTAATCCTCGATTAGTCGGGCCGCGAACATTTCTTCTATCGTTTTTGCGTGAGTCATCATTGCGTATATTACCCTTTCGATCGGGTGGATAAGGCTGATACCTGTCATGTGATGGTCTTGGTTCTCTATCCATCATTCTTATTGATCGATCGTTCCCTTTACTGGAACGCCACAATCCCGATGCAGTCCTCAAAATCTTATCATCCTCGACCCTGATCTTCGATTGATACCTGTTGTGCACATCGGCCCAAGCGATTGCCGGGTATTCTACCAGATTTTGCTTCAATTCCAAATATATGATCGAGCTTCTTGGGTTGAGTCCCTGGGTGAAAGCCTGAATGGCCCAATCATCTTGAACCAGTGGCAGATCCATACGTTCCATTTGAAACCGGGCAACAAACTCACGCAGGGTTTCATCGTTTCGCTGTTTGACGTTAAACAAGTCTGATTTCCTCGTTTCAACCTTAATGGCTCCAGCATGAGCTTTGACAAAGGCATCTGCAAGCATAGAAAACGAGTCAATTGAATGCTCGGGTAATTTATGATACCATATCATTGCTCCCTTTGACAGGGTTTCCCTGAATTTTTTAAGTAGCACTGACTCCCTCTGGTCTTCTGCGAGGTCGTTGCCTTTAATGGCACATGTATACGCGGTCACGTGCTCGTTTGAGTCAGTGGTCCCATTATACTTCGGAATGTCGGGCATGCGGAACCTTTTTGGGATCAGCTTTGGTGTCGCACTCAGTGGGAAAGGCATTTGAACGAACTTCTTCGAGTCCAGTCCCTTCAATACCAGGGGTGCCTCGGGAATTTGGTCGACCCTCGCGATATAGTTCTCCATCTTCTTGTCATTTGCCTCTATCTTCTTTTCCCCGATCTCTACTCTTTTTATCAGTTCTTCAAGCATCCTTATTAGTTCGACTTATTGTCCGAGGTCGTTCCCGTTGTTCCCTGCAACGTGCCTTTCCTCCCTTGGGGCAGTTTCCTCGGTCTGTTCAGATAGGGAAACATTGGGCGCTTGATTTTGATTTTGCAGTTGTGCTATAACCGCTTGTTGGGCATGTAATTGTGCCATAGCCATGTCCAACTAGTTCTGAAGCTGTTGCAACGTGGCTCCGTTGTTCCCATCTACTTGCACATCCCCTATTGATGACCTAGCTTGATTAGGATCGACTAGGGGCACGTTGTTGTTGGGTTTCCTATTGTCGTTTTCCTTATGGTGGCTCAGTTCAGCATGAAAATTGACAAAGTGAGAGTCTGACATGTGGATCTGAAATCAAACTCCAAAGAACAAGTGTAAAATATCGAGTGTTATTAGAAATCCGTATTAAACCGCCACTATTATCCTAAGCCCCACGGTGGGCGCCAAACTGTTTACCCTAAAACTGGATAACAATTAAATTTGTACGAGGTGCAAAGGATAAGCGGTTTGGTTTAACACGATTTACTATAATGCGATAAACAATGAAGTAGATGCAAATATAAATGATCTAACCACAGAAAAGTAATGGTCGGCCTCGGGTTCTAGGAACCGAGATCGAGCTACAGTGGTTGTATAATGAGCAATGAACAGTGATGAAACACTAAGATGAATGAACACTTGCTAACAATTGTATTGCCTTTGCGGATTTATGTGTGTGTCAAAGAACCCTCAAACTAAAGGGGAGCCTCCTCTTTATATAGTAGAGGAGTCCAAACCCCAGTACAAATCTAAATAAGGCACATAATCTCTTATTAACGGATGGGCGATATCGACGCCAAAATATCTGGCTGATGGTGGATATTTCGGTCCTTCATTCATTGTGATTTACCGCTTTATTTTGTATCTCGGCAGCTAACTTCAACCGAATCCGATGACCCGGGACCAGGTGTGGTTGGTCTGGCTCCAACTCGAAGCTCGACTTCGTACCTAACCGGGACTAGTTCGACCCAGCAATGATCGTCATGAACTTAACCCCCATGTCGGGAAAACCGAGGATACCATTATCCTCGGTTTTACCCGTATACAAACACTTATTCAATAATTCTTTTAAGATAAAGATAGAATTTAGACCAAAGCTAATAAACTTGATCTATTCGCAAATTATACTTTAGCTTGGCCCCGGTTGAAAAAGGAAAAAGTAATAAATTTCTAACGGATCAGTAAATTCTATACCTTGGACGATTAAGTTTTTTTTTTTTTTTTTAAAAAAAGGTCAAACGGTGTCGTAGAAATGGGTAAGCCATGCAAAGCGTGAAAGTGATAAAATTCTGATATCAAGAAGTCAAAAGTGTCCCTTGATTATTAACCTTTTGACAAGTGAGGGATGACTCAGTGGTTAAGCACCTCCACCCACGACCGGTAGGTCCTGGGTTCGAGTCACACTGGAGGGAAAGTGTGAAAACACTTTAAATCCTCCTAAAAATGGTGGGGGAGGAAAAAAAAAAAAAAAAAGTCAAAACAGCTCATTAACGTGCACACTATTGCTAGCCTACAACACACTCGAGATATAATTCCCCTATCCAATTTCTTGGCACGTTCATGGAGTTCTTTATTAACTATAAAACCCACTAGTAATGAATCTTGGACAGATCATTTCCGTGCTTAATTTTCAATCTATCATCAAGAATCTTGATCTCTTAAAATTAAAAAATAAAAATCTTTTCTTCCCCGTCTCTTTTAGTCTTGATCTCTTCTCCTATAACTACAACTAGATAACGCCAATAAAACACCTATTTATATAAAAAAAAATCTTACTTTCCCAACTCAGATTCCTAAGATATTCAGTTTCATTTTTCTCTGTTCCACGTTCATCAAATTCTTTCAATTATGGCGTCTCTTGGATTGGCTCAACAAATTAGAATTGGACTTGATGGTAATTCGGGTATTGAATTCCCTATGATGGGTCGGGCGGGTCGGGTCCGTCGGTCGAATTATGGTAGAAACCGAGTTGGGTTTAGAATTCTGGCCTCTGAGACTGTTGAGCCTGATCTCAGTGTTACTGTTAACGGGTTGAAAATGCCCAACCCATTTGTTATCGGGTCGGGTCCTCCTGGGACTAACTATACAGTTATGAAGAGAGCTTTTGATGAAGGCTGGGGTGGTGTTATCGCCAAAACGGTAAAGCTTTCCTACTTTAGTACTACTTTCTTTATCCATATATTCTTTTTTTAGTGGTGGATGTAGTGCCAGTTGTTATGTTATCTGTTACTAGTACTTTTATTAAAATCTGATTAAATGTAGGAAGAAACTAAATTGAGCTGTTGATTTGCATCTAATTGAGTAAGACAACTACTTAAGTAAAGTTGGTTTAAAGTTTGGGATTATCCAAGCGAATGATATGACAGATCTTCTCTGTTAGTTATTCTGGGATTGGAGATTATCTTTGCAGGGTCCTGGATCAGTATGTGTGGACTGATGATTCAACAACTTGTTAGGTAGTTCTTGCATGTGCTGATTCTTGATCAAGTAAACCTTAAAAAGTTGTTGCCAAAAAGTGTGATCTTTTTACTTTTGAAAAGATGATTGTTGTCCATTGAAATGTGAGATCAACACTTTTTAGTTATTTCTGTTGTGATAAGTGTAGAGAAGAAAGAAATATCATTGAACCTGTTAGTTAACAACATATTATAGTCTTCGATATAAGAATTTTGAGATCGGTTCTTTTGACTTTCAAGATGGTCCTTGCTTCAAACTCGAGTTGGTGACACAAATGCTGTTGAATATCTTATTAAGAACCATGTCTGTCTCCTGCCTGTTTGATGTTGAATCCAAGTCTTTTCCTCTTTAATCAACTTCTTTTTTTCTTTCCTCAGGTGTCTTTGGAAGCCGATAAAGTTAAAAATGTGACCCCAAGATATGCTAAATTAAGAGCAGCAGCAAATGGTTCTGCCAAAGGACAAATTATTGGGTGGCAAAATATTGAGCTCATTAGTGATCGACCTCTGGAAACAATGCTGAAAGAGTTTAAGCAATTGAAAGAAGAGTATCCAGATAGGATACTTATTGCTTCTATCATGGAAGAGTACAACAAAGCTGCTTGGGAGGAACTTATTTACAAAGTTGAAGAAACTGGAATTGTAAGCATATGGAAGGACTTAATTGTCATGCTGATTCTCTTTTTCGTTGCTTTGACTTTGACTGTCTCAATACTGATTCTGTTTCACAGGATGCAATTGAAGTCAACTTCTCATGCCCTCACGGTATGCCAGAGCGTAGAATGGGTGCTGCTGTTGGTCAAGATTGTGATCTCTTGGAGGAGGTTTCCGGATGGATTAATGCTGTAGCCACAGTGCCAGTTTGGGCAAAGATGACTCCTAATATCACCGACATTACAAAGGTATTTTGGCATGGCTTTTTATACAACAAAGATGATAGATCACTAAATTGTTCAAAACATGAACTTATTTCATATGTTAAGAAGGTCATAACTTCTGGTATTCATCATGATATAATCTTCCTTTATTACTAAAACATTCTCGCATTAACCCAAAAGTAGGGAAAAATTGCATTAACCCAAAAGTAGGGAAAAATTGCATTGCATTGCGTAATTTCTTCTTTTGGTCATTCTGTCTTACACCATTTGTGACCCCTTTACTTTTTTGGAGATTAAGCTTGGTTGGTTGTACGGTCTCTCTATTGCACTTTCCAATCGTAGAGTCTTTACTAATGGATTAAACCAACTTCACTTCCCTTCCTTACTGTATTTATGGCCTCCCACTAGTTTGTTATTCACTCATGGCCGACAAGTTATCAGCATTCTTTTATGTAAAAATTATGTCGATGTGTTTCTAACTTCTGCACATTGGATTGTAGCCGGCTAGGGTGGCTCTTAACCAAGGGTCCGAGGGGGTGTCTGCTATAAATACAATCATGAGTGTAATGGGAATCAATCTTGACACCTTAAGGCCCGAGCCTTGTGTTGAGGGGTTAGTATCTCTACATTGACAACTATGCTGAATTAAAGTATTCTGATTTTATGATCTCCAGCAATTCATTTTCTATTGTTTGGCTTAGATACTCTACTCCCGGAGGCTACTCAGCAAAGGCAGTGCACCCAATTGCCCTTGCTAAAGTAATGAACATTGCACGGATGATGAAGTCAGAATTTGGAGACAAGGACTATTCACTCTCTGCTATTGGGGGAGTCGAGACAGGTGCTGATGCCGCTGAGTTTATTCTTCTCGGAGCAAATACTGTACAGGTTGGATTAGAAAGTGACCCTTTTCCTGTATGTTTATGACTATACATATTGGGCAAAATTCCTTGCTGTAACCAAATTTAGTACTAAATAAACGTTTCTTCTGAGTTGTGATCTAACATAAGTGAAAAATCTCTCAAACAATTTAGTTTTGATCCTAGTGATATTTCAGTAAAATGGGGAAGAGGGGAAAAGAGAGTTACTAAACTAAGCAAGACAGACCCGTGGGCAACCCTCTTAATTTGTTTGTTTGTTTAATTTTTTCGCTTCCGTCTTTTTTTTTTTTTTTGCATGACAAATCCTTATTGGTTTTTTTGTAGGTTTGTACCGGTGTCATGATGCATGGATATGGACTTGTGAAAACGTTGTGCTCTGAGCTGGAAGATTTCATGAGAAAGCACAATTTTTCATCAATAGAAGATTTCAGAGGGTAATCTCTCTCTCCCCCTCTTTTACACGCACCCTCGGAGACATTAGATCCATCCAAAAAAAAAGAGGAAATAATTAAGGCTCAGCTGGAATACCAAGAACTAGATTGCATTATTTATTGTTATTGCTGGTCAAGCGGGGTACATTTTAGTGCAACACGTCCCTAAAACAGGTCAAAGAAAAAACCAGAATTGGTATTTAACCACATTTAGTTCTTAACCCAAATTTACCCAGATATAGTAGGATTATGATCTGGTTCTGAACTCTTTTTCCTATTCCACCCACTTCTGTGATTTCTTTTAATTTTGCCCAACACTTCAAATTTGACTTTTTCCAGTGCTACTGCATAAAGTTATACGTAGTTACTGACGATAAGAATCTTTTGATAATAATTTGAATTTGTGTTATGCGCAGAGCATCACTTGACTACTTCACGACTCACACGGATTTGGTGAATAGGCAGCATGAAGCAATACGTCAAAGGAAAGCGATTAAGAAAGGTTTACAATCTGACAAAGACTGGACAGGAGATGGTTTTGTGCAAGAAACTGAAAGCATGGTTTCCAACTAGACTTGTAAACCTCTGAATGCATGTTTCTTCTCGAATTGTACATCATGAATAAATCGATCCCTTTCATATATCTGACTGGATTGGTGTATAGTGACTTTGACCTCTTTGTACGTAGTTCTTCGCGTATAGGACTTTCACATCTCCTGTTTTCAGTTATTTATCTTTTAACTTGAATCAAAATACTTGTGTTTATGATGAAGAATCTCAGAATTCATTTGGCTACTCTGATCATCCTCGTTTGTTATTGAAAAGGGAAGAGAATTCTGTCATGTTAAATCCAACTTTCAAGGCAGATGTATATGTTAATTCCCCTTAATTTTTATACCCAATTTAGTATACTTCAAATGGCATGGTTGTACATTAACCAAATTACTGCCTAACATTCCCCGTATATTATGTTACACAACAAGCTAATGAAGTTTGTAAATGTGGAACTAATCGTTCCATAATATGGCGTGGGAGGTGGGGTGGAAGTGGAAGTTCCATTAATTCATGGTGTTGAGAATACATAGTTTGATGAGCTTCACGGATGCGATTCCTCGATTTATTTTCTTTCAGGGTGCTTACTTTAGTATTACTGTATCGTGTTAAGTACCTGGTGATTACAGTAGGTTGTGAAAAATAGAAGCAAGGCGTACGGGCATTTCTTTTCTAGTTTCATCATTTGTATTCAAATATGTAATTACTTATTTATACAAAATCGACTTCAAACACCTAAAAGTGACTTTCAAACGCTTGATACTTATCATATACTTTAATCAACTAATCAAACGGGCTTTAAAAGTCCGACCAAGTGATCGCTTCTGTAACGAAGGAGAATCGCTTAGATACGGAGAAGTGTAATCACATATGTTGGTATAAGAGTTCATGTTTAAACTATTATAAATACTTCAAATTAGTAATCAAA
This sequence comes from Lycium barbarum, assembly GCF_019175385.1. Classification (NCBI taxonomy): domain Eukaryota; kingdom Viridiplantae; phylum Streptophyta; class Magnoliopsida; order Solanales; family Solanaceae; genus Lycium; species Lycium barbarum. The sequence goes on along the minus strand of NC_083339.1, from coordinate 126,757,374 downwards.
TTTTCCAAGGGAAGAAGAAATAAAAGGTAGAAGTGAGGGAGATTCCAGATCTAAACAACTAAGAAAATAAGAGACAACTTCATAACATGAGCCCTAATAGATTATTTCCCACTCTATATATAGGTATCTTTCCGGGGTTTTAAATGTAATTTGACAATTCCTCGTTCATAACAGCTTTCAATTCCAAATGCCAAGACAACTGGTTTAATTTCTAAAAAAGTTGCTAACTTTTAAGGAGTTATGGGCTAAAATTATCCCTTATCTATGAGAGTAAGTTCATTTTGGTCCCTCAAATATAACCCCGAGCATATTTAATCCCTTAACTATGGGAGTAGGTTCATTTTGATCCCTCAAATATAATCCTAAGCATATTTAATCTCTTAACTATGCTAAAGTGGAGCACTTTTGGTCTCCCTAACAAAACCCGTTTAAAAAATAACGGTGCTAAACCTATGTCACTCACATAACTTGTAAGAGGCTAAATCAATCGGAGAGAATGCAAAGCAGAGTAATGACATTTCTCTAAAATGCCACTCATATAAGATACTAATGAATTTGCGCGGTCATAGAAGACCTTATTAGAGTTATAATTTAACTTTTTAACACTAAGTTTAAAAGTAATCACGAACTATATTTTGTGAAATTTAAAATCTTCTTGATTTTTTCGTTCATAAGGTAAACTATGCACATAAGTTTATAAATTCAACCATATGCATTTTACAAAACTTAAATATTCAAAAATTAAATTAACAGTAAAAATAAATAAAACATCATCAACATTTTTAGTAAGAACAAAAATGACACAACGGTAACACAATAACGGAAAAGGCCAAAAAGATCTTAAAATATCTTTCCCGTCAAGAAATTAAAATATCGAAGTATCAATTGTCATCATTTGGCTTATGTTGTATTTAACTGATCCAAAAATAACATATGAATAGCTAATCAACTCATCAATTACAAAATATATGTCACATTAATTAAAATGCAATTTACTTGTAAAATATAATATTCGTTCAGAAAATACCCTTTATCCTCTCAGGATACCCCATTGAATTTTTTTCTGAAAGCCACGTTGAATTAATAATGAACAAATCGAATTCAATTCCATGACTAAAGAGATTTCACACCAAAATAATACTCAAAGATATTAAAAAAAAAAAAAAAATCAGTGGTGAAAATTTTCTTGTGAGAGTGTACCTTTTCACCCTTCTCTCCTTGGCAATCCTATCAACGTGTTTACTCTTTTACTTAATAAAAAATTCACACTTCTATACAAACTAACAAATAATAGAAAAACTTTCTCTAGTATGCAATACTCTTTCGTTAGCATGGAGTAAACTATTTTTTACTCCCTCCGCATCAAAAAACGTGTCTAATTAGCCTTTTTTTTTTAGTCAAAAAAAGTGTTCACTTATTAAATTAAGAAACAATTTACCTTATCTTTTCAGATTTGCCCCTATTAAGTGTTATGTGATCAAATCCCAATACCTATTTAATTAGGCGTAGTTTAGTCAAAAAAATTCTTGGAGTGAGTAATTTTCTTAAGGGGTGTGCAAATGACTAAGTGACCTCTTTTTTGATCCGGAAGTAGTAATACTCTTCAGCATTCTACAACAAAATATTCCGACATATATTAGGATAAACAATATCAGTATCGAGCCTTTGACTAAAAAATTTCCATTATGTATCGAGCCTTTGACTAATCTAAATTGGTAAATTCTAAGTTACCAGTTTTCTTTTTTTAAAAAAAAAATAAAAAAAAATCTAATCTCAATCCAAAATAAGAAACCAAAAGAAGTATGAATAAAATACGGCAGTATACCATCAAATGATGTGCTGCAGTGGATGGGTTGCTCCTCACTTAACCAGAGGTTTCGAGGTTCGAACCCTAGATATGAAAAAAATCCTTGATCGGGCTCTAATGCAGATACCGAATATCGGATGGGAAATAAAAAAACAGGAAAGATTATGAGGAAAAATAGTAAAATTACTTTACAGTGTTTTCTTGCATTAATCCTTGAAGGGAATTTAAAGTATAGGTGACATAAATAATCAAGGAAGCGGGGGGGGGGGGGGGGGGGGGGGAAACAATTTTTCAAGGATAATGTCTAGTCTAGGCACAACAATTTACACTTCCTGCGGAAAATCTTATGTATGAGCAAAAATGTCAGTATCACGTACTATAGATAATTAATCAATATTATAACCTGAATACCAAGTCATCAGAAAGGATAAAAGTATTATTAAGCATATAAATGGGAGAATATAAAAAGGGTTTGAGAAAAAGAGCAACTCGTCAATTGAGAAGTATAACGAAAGAATTTACCAATTACAAGTAAATCACCACAGAAAAACAAAAAAGGTGCAATTCCTTTGCAGATTTGAACAACATCCCATGGGCAAATAAAAATGTTCTTCACCAAGTTGATGGTGAAGATATTAATAATGAAACCGATGAAACAATTTTTGCAATTATTGAAGAGCCAAGCTCGGGTACTATATATATATATATATATATCACCACAGAAAAACAAAAAAGGTGCAATTCCTTTGCAGATTTGAACAACATCCCATGGGCAAATAAAAATGTTCTTCACCAAGTTGGTGGTGAAGATATTAATAATGAAACCGATGAAACAATTTTTGCAATGATTGAAGAGCCAAGCTCGGGTAATATATATATATATATATATATATGCCTTGAAAAGTAATAGAATTCTCTCTTATTTTTCGACGTATGACTTCAAAATTACTCAGATAATTTTTTATAAAAAAATAAAAGGGATATAAAAGTTAATAACAATTCCATGAGATAAAAAGCTTGTTGATGGCTAACTTGTCGGTAAGTATATCACTCAAAGCACCACCAGTGTAACGATCCGTTAAAATCTAACTTCAAAAAAGCATAAATTACTCAGATAAATTCTTATAGAAGAATAGTGAGGATATAAAAGTTGATAACAATTCCTTGAGATATAAAAAGCTTGTTGATGGCTAACCTGTCAATAAGTATATCACTCAAAGCACCTTTAGTATAACGATCCGTTAAAATCTATCTTCCAAAAAACATAGATTACAACAAAAAATGATGGAAAAATAATTTCTTATGTTTGCACCGTAATTATCGAAACCTCTCAATCGATTGAGATTAAATTCCTTTCTCGACAAGTCGACATTCACAGAGATTGTGTTGAATTTTGCAGGTTTATGCAATACACCCCAGTAAGAAAAATAATTTGCATAGATATAAATTAACATGTGAAAATAGATCAAATTTTCAAGGAGACAATTACAATAGCGTAGGAATAAGATCAGAAAAAAAATAGTACTTGGTGAGTGGGAAGGCATAAAGATGATCTTCAAGAATAAGAAAATACACTTGAAGCTTTTGCCTCATCAGTTGCTATATCATGTAAGGTCCAACGTAAATTCTATTTACTAAGGAAATTAATGGAAGAAATTTAAGGGAAGAAATTAATAGAGGGTTCTTATTTAATTTTAAGCAATACATTTAAGGTGAAAATAAAAGGAAAATGTTAAAAAATTGACAAAAAAAGATAAATACCAATGCTAGCCATAGAGAGGTGCCACATCACCTTGTCTATGTCTAGTTTTATATTGTATATAAATTAGCAAAGCTGCTCATAATACTTGGGTCATATGATTGATAATTAACTCTTATGTAATATGTAGCAGCACACATGAATACACACTTGTATAACTAGAAACAAATAAAAAATAATCTTGTAATGAAGCTTTCATTGAGGAAACATATGGTCAGCAAGTATGAAAAAACTTCCACACAAAAGCACAATAAAACAACTCCAAATTATATATAAGTAGCTCGTCCGTCTTTCTTTCTCTCAAGTAAGACATAGAAATTACCATCTGACAAACAAGAAGAAGAGTGGAAATGAACGAAACAGGGGGAGCTTCATCCTTGCCAGCTTTGACAATCCTACCACGGCCTTCAGTGGCGGAGTCAGGATTTTCGCTGAGAGGGTTCAAAATATAAAAAAGTAAACATACGAAAAAGTCTAAGGGGGTTCAACATCTACTATATAGACATAAAAAATAATTTTAACCTATAAAACAATATTTTTTTCCGGCAAGGGGGTTCCGAACCCCCTCGGCTCTATGTGGCTCTGCCACTGACGACCTTCATTCGAATCCTTTTTTAGTAATATGCCCTCTTTCAGCCCAGGTCCAATGACCTTGGTTTTGAGTTTCTTCTCCGATCAGGTCCGATGGGTTTAGCCTCTTACAAGTCACGTGTCACATGGATTTAGCATCGTTACTTTTTAAACAGTTCTGTTAGGGAGACCAAAAGTTTTTTACTTTATCATAGTTAAAAGATTCAATATGCTCAGGATTATATTTGAGGGATCAAAATGAACCTACTCTCATTGTTAAGGGATAATTTTAGCCCATAACTCAACTTTTAAGTAATGAAATGGAGTAGTAAAATTTTAGCCCAGCCATCACCTATTTGGCTTAAATCACATGTTAGTATATTTCATCAAAGTTGAGTGATTTTATAATTAAAAAAATATTTTAATTATATTTATTGCAATTATACTATAAATAAAATGATCTAACGATTTGGAATCATGATTTTATATTTTAATTTTAAATCGGCGTTTGTTTATGAAATTTGCACAAAATTTCAACTTCAACTTCATATCATGATTTCAAATTCGAAATTCTCCAAAAGGTAGGATTTGAGATTCCAAATCATGACTTCAATTTTTTTAAATGTAAAACTTGACCGATATATATATATATATATATATGTGTGTGTGTGTTGTGTGTGTGTGTGTATGTATGTATGTATTTGTAAAAATAAGACCATCATTTTAAATTTTCAATAAAAAGACTCATCATTTTACAATAAAAAGAACCATACTCCACGTCAAAAAAATGTCCACCCCATGTGGAAGGATTATGTTAAATAATAACTAGTTGCTACTATTGTTGCTTTTTTTGGATCAACGAATCTTCGTTAAATTATGTGAATTTAAAAGTTTGTAATATCACGTAATTGCAAGCATTTATTTATAAAAGGAACGTGAAAATATGCGATTTAGTAATGTGGCGCCTTAGATATTCTGATACCTTGTTAATGAACTATGATTTAATTATTTGATAAGATTGTATAAGAGTTAGAGAAATTTTAATAGCTTTCAAAAATTGTAAGGTTTTCTAATTTATAAGAAAAGTTACAACATAAAAATTTTCAACTTTAAATTAACGTGATTTCGAATCTATGATTTGGAATTATGTCACAAACGGGCCCTTAGTTTTTGTAAAAATAATGGTAAGTATTCCTCTCCCAGAATAAAAAAGAGATACCTGCGATATAAGGTATTTTCGTAATTAACCCCAACACAAGTGGTAGATTGTGTCATGCCAACATATATATAAGCATGCTATAAGGCACACCAACACTCTCTTTACTGAAACTAGGGTTTGTCATAGCGCGCAGCTCTTGTAACCTCGCCTCCTCATCCCCTTCCCCAAAGCTGCTCTAACCCCTCCTTCCCAACATGGCCGTCGGGTATATCGGTTTAACACTCATGCCATATTTCCCACTCTACTTATGTTTTGTTTAATTCTAATGCTGTTTTATTTTTCCATTTGTACAGAAAGAACAAGAGGATTTCCAAGGGAAAGAAGGGAGGAAAGAAGAAGGCGTAAGTAGCAATACTAACACCTTAATCCTGGTCTCTTTTTTTTTTTTATATATGTAATGTGGGGTTTACTAATGTGGGTTTGTGTGTGGGCAGGGCGGATCCCTACGCAAAGAAGGACTGGTACGACGTCAAGGCACCATCTGTTTTCGAAGTCAAGAACGTTGGCAAAACCCTCGTCACTAGGACTCAGGGTACCAAGGTATTTCTTTATTTATTCCCTCCCTTTTTTGTCTCTAATTTGTTGCGATTCTGTTGATCTTGCGTTTGTTGCTTATTTTATATCATTTGCTTTAAGTATGCCTTGGGTTCTGTTTAGTCTGGATGACTAATTAACTGAATGATATACTTGAATGCCGTTAACATTATAGTAATGTCGGGTGAACTTGATTGGTTTACTACTAGAATGGAGGAGAAATGTTGGTTATTGTGGTAGTTAGGGGTTAGCTGTTTGTTGCATTATGCATTGCTGAACATGAAGAGAAATCTTGCCATCCACGTGTACAAGAAATTAGGTCAGAAAATGGTTCTATTGTTAATGCATCCTGAACATACCAGCAATTTATTAGAAATTAAAATTTAATGTTGCTTGTTGGGAGAGGGCTGGTTTGTCATCTCTTTGGAATGTACAAGAACTTTTACTTTGAAATTTAACTCGTAATAGCTAACGTGTGATGAAGCAAACAGTCGAATTCCTTCATTTCATGTTATGACATTCCATTTTGATTCTGTAACTTATATCTATAAAACTGTGTGAGGACAATTATTTTCTTGCTATCTGTTTTTTCCTGTATGTGTGGACGTTGACTACATGTATAAAGCATTTTTTCACTAGCTTTAAACCTTTTCACGTGCTTTTGTGAGCTACCTCCCACTTGTGCAGTTTGTTAACTACGCCAACTTAAAATATAGGATAACTTATTTCAAGTGGATTTTCACTGGAATAATTGCGTGTTTTACTTCTCAGATTGCTTCAGAGGGCCTAAAACATAGAGTATTTGAAGTTAGTCTGGCTGATCTTCAGAAGGATGAGGATCAGGCTTTCAGGAAAATCCGTTTGAGAGCAGAAGATGTGCAAGGGAGGAATGTCCTCACACAATTCTATGTAAGATGTTCCTTTTAGTTGCAACCATTTGTTTGTACTGCTTTAGGTCACACGTGACTATGTATTGAGTTCTAACTTTGTTAAGTAATTACAGGGAATGGATTTCACGACAGACAAGTTGAGATCTCTGGTCCGCAAATGGCAGACTTTGATTGAGGCTCATGTGGATGTCAAAACCACAGACAGCTATACTCTCAGGATGTTCTGCATTGCTTTTACAAAGAAGCGTCCAAACCAGCAGAAGCGTACCTGCTATGCTCAGAGCAGCCAGATCCGTCAGGTTGGTAGTATTTCTATATGCTTATTATTGTTGTCATCATGTCTTGCAAAGTTTATTTTTCGTTGCTGACAAGAATATCTTTCATGTTATGTTAGATCCGTAGAAAGATGGTTGAGATCATGAGAAACCAAGCAAGTTCCTGTGACTTGAAGGAGTTAGTTGCAAAATTCATCCCCGAATCAATTGGCAGAGAGATTGAGAAAGCAACTTCAAGCATCTTCCCCCTACAAAATGTTTATATTCGTAAGGTCAAGATCCTTAAGGCCCCTAAATTTGATCTTGGAAAGCTGATGGAGGTATGTTATCTATATGTTCTCGTCGTATTTGTTACACGCTATATGCATTCATGGTTTTACTGTAGCTATTGAGTTTTGACTGAGTTCTTGTCGTAGGTTCATGGTGACTATTCTGAAGATGTTGGTGTGAAGTTGGATAGGCCAGCTGATGAGACAGTAGCAGAGGCAGAGCCAGAGATTCCTGGAGCTTAGATTCGTTTCGTCCATCTGAATTATGTGATCCAATATGGTGGTAGTCTTTAGAGCTTCACATTGTTTTAAGTTGAGTTTTGTTGAGACATCTCAAAGTTTTGCATCCTGGTACTTTGCCTATGTTTGATTTATACATTATCATAGACCAAGATATATTTTGCAGCTGTTTTATCTATTACTAATTCCTGTCCCCTTTGTTGTTATATGACCATGAAGCTTGGTAATTCATGCGACCTTTTAAATTCTGACAAGCGCTAATTTTTGTGGACTGCAGTTGTGTTTATGGGCGAACTCTAAATATTGCTGGTTCTTTGTAATTAAGAACGATAGGTAACTTGTAAACTGTAAACGCCCCCTAATGATAGTGATGTTACTGTACCCAAGTAACTGTTCTCCGCTAATGTCATAATACTGAATCACCGTTCTCATTACTATTTCTTGACCTTTGTATCAAACATTTCTATTACGGAAAATGGCCAAATATACCTTTGTACTTTCAGAAAAGGGTTAAATGTACTCGTTATACTTTGGGTCTAAATATACTCATAAGTTAAAGTTGTTCAAATTAGACATCCAGTCCTATGTGGCACTGACATTTGATGAGGTGGATGTGGGTCCTATGTGGCACTGACATTTGATGAGGTGGATGTGGGCATGCCTCTTCATTACCCCTAACTCATTTTACCCTTTCCCTCTATTTGTTCTGCGACCACAAAAAATTTCTTTCCCATTACCACCATTATTGCTTAGTTTTTGTTTAGAATTTCAACACTAGTCTTGTGTGGTCTTTGTAACCTGCTTTTTTGACTAAAATAAATAAAATATAAAATTAATAAATAAAAAGCTATTGCATCGCCGTGCCGGTCCGAACAATTTACTGTTTCAAATCGGGAGAAAAAGGGAATGAGAATGGTGCTGAAGTGATTAGGGAAGCTTTCGCCGAAGGTTTTTGTTCACTATTATCCACTGGCAGGGAGGTTGACTATCAGCCGTGAAATGAAACTTACAGTGGACTGCAGTGGAGAAGGTGCAATTTTTGTGGAGGCAGAAGCAAATTTTACTACAGAAGATATTGGAGATACGGCGGCAATGGTGGTGGAGGAAAAGAAAATTTTAGTGGTCAGAGAACAAATAGAGGGGAAGGGTAAAATGGGTTAGGGGTGATGAGGTGGCATGACCACGTGACATTCACCTCATCAAATGTCAGTGCCACGTAGGATTGGATGTCCAACTTGGACAATTTTAATGAATGAGGGGTATATTTGAACCAATAGTATAATGATAGAGGTATATTTGGCCCTAAAATATAACGAGGGGTATATTTAGTCCTTTTCCGATAGTATAGGGGTATATTTGGCCCTTTTCCATTTCTATTAATACTGTCTTCTCTCCATGTCACTATCCTTATGATGGTGAATTTGATGTTTTTGATCCCCAGTAAAGTTGAAGCTCATTGTTAGAGTGCGAAATGAACTCTTTAGCAAATTGATACTAAAACATAAACCTGTGTTTTTTTGAAGTTATCTGGTTAATTAGATGGTATAATACATAAATAGGCCCTTAAACTTAGCCTCAACTGACAAGTATGCCCTCCAACTTTGGGTGTGCACAAGTAGGCACCTCAACTTGTATAAAGTTGAATAAGTAAACACAAATAATGACATGACACATAATTATTGGAGGGCCACGTCAGTACCACATCAATGCCACGTCAGCATTTGTGTTTACTTGTTCAACTTTATACAAGTTGAGGTGCCTACTTGTACACACCCAAAGTTGAAGGGCATACATGCCAGCTGAAGCCAAATTTAAGGGCTTATTATTATGCCTAATTAGATGTATGATCATATATGTTTTTCAGGTTTAAGTCGGGCAGCAAATGTTTCCTCCTCCCTTTTCTTTTGTAGGTTCAGGACAATTCAGAGCTTGCGATAAGTAGTCATGTAACCTCTTTGGTTTTGGTTTTGGTTTTGGTTTTGGTTTTGGCTTTGGCTTTGACTGAGAAGTCTTATGTCATTTTGAGTAACCACGACATTACTATATGAATTTGTCGTCCTCACAACACTCTTTCATATAAGACTACTCCACGTGGCTGGTCTTTGCCTTACATCATTTCCACTTGGGCCGTGACACGGGGGCATTTTAGGTATTTTACATTCTGTACTTTGAGCTTTGTCTTATTTGGTAAACAATTTTCTTATTTAACTGTTGGACAAAGTCATTCCTTGGGTAAGACTTTTCGAACTTTCTTGTGCCCGTCAATTGGTTCCTTTTTTTAACAGAGAATTGGTTCTTTATTACCTCAATATTCTAATGGATTTTATGTATCAGGGATAAGACACTATTACCCCTGAACTATACCTGAAATTATTACAACACACCTTATCTTTTTTTGGGTCTTATTACCCCCCTAAATTTATTTAAAATGAAATAATTACCCCCCTAAATGCTGACATGGCAAGGAGACTGTGTTTCACTCTCTTTAAGAGAGTGAGAAACATAAAAACTAGGAAAACTTAATTTTTTTCTTAAAAATCTGTATTTTCTTAAAATATGAAAATAAATCTAGTTTTCCAAATTTAATTTTAAAAAACCGGTTTTCCACAATTTATTTTTTTATTTATAAAAATTCAGTTTTTTCACATTTTAACAAGAAAAACACTTTTTACGGATTTTAGTTGAAAAATAAAAGTGTCCTAAGAAAATGAAATCATGAAAATCAAGATTTTTTAAGACATTTTAAAAAAATAATCAAGTTTTCCATATTTTTAACAAATCCATTTTTCCATATTTTAAGAAAATTCATGTTTTCAGTTTTTTTTTTAAACGGGTTTTAAAAATCATTTTTTTTTACAGAAAATTCAGTTTTTTAATCCATGTTTTCAGTTTTGTTTTTTTTTTAAATGGATTTTTTAAAAAAAAATCAAATTTTCAATTTTTTTTTAAAACGGGGTTTTTTTTTTCTTAAGGAAATTTCGGTTATTTTTATTTTAAAAAATTGGCACATAAGAAAAAAAAATTAAAAAAAAAAAAGAAAACAAATAAATACACATGTGGCAAGGAGAGTGTATGTCACTCTCCCATATGAGAGTGGGCATCAGCGTTTAGGGAGGTAATTATTCCGTTTTAAATAAGTTTAGGGGGATAATAGGATCCAGTGAAATGTAAGATAAGGTGTGTCGTAGTAAATTCGGGTATGGTTAAGAGGGTAATAGTATCTTATCCCTGAACTATATGTAATTTTACTCTACTATTAGTAAGAAAGAAACCCACTTTTGAATTAGAAGAATTGCAATATGCAGTACTTTTCGTATAGTTTTAATATCTAAGTTTTAATTTTAAAATATTGATCTAATCTAATTCAATTAGGCTTCGAAGATTTAGTTAAACTTAAATTGACTCGAGAAGCGAAACATGATACATATTTTATGCCAGAGAAAGTGCAATTAGATAAGTTTATTTTTTAATTATAATTTAATGGCATACTTTAAGAATTGATTGAATTTTGTGTTTACTAATAATGTCACAATTTTCACTTGATCACAAACACATGTAATAATCAAAAGATTTCACTTGGGTAAATTCTAAATTAAAAAAAAAAAACTTATAACATTGTTAAATACTTTAAAAGTAGCAAAAATGTAAATCTTAGTTCTTTCGTCTCAATCAAACAAAGGGTTTCAAAGTACGAAAGTTAACTAATCTAATTTTACGTGCACACTCTTTTAGCATAAATTTACCTAATAAATGACTATATTGAAACCCGACTATAAAGTATTATTTTCGTATATATTTTAAAAATGTTTGAAAAATTATAGTTATAAAAATAATACAGTTTAACTCTTCAAATGGAAATAATACTAAAGATTGAAAAAATAAAGTCAAAATTTCACATTTTTTAATATTGAAATATTTTGCAAAATGGGACAATCAATGTTTTACATAATTTAGGGGGAAATGGTTTAACTTTCTTTTGGAAGGAAAAATAAAGTTTATAAAGTAAGAAAACAAATTATTTGCATGAACTTTCCAAAAAATAATTTTGTTGTTTAATTTGAGGAAACGCTAAAAAATATTTTGCAGTATCAGAACTTATAATTATAAAATTTTATATTTATTTATCAGTTACTTCATTGATTTCATCATATTTCAATAATATTTGTAGCATTAAATATGTTTGATGTTGGCTTGGGCCCGGGCTTAGCACAGGCCAAATGCCACTAGTTTTCATTATATATAATTGCGGTGGGGGTACGAACACAGCTGCCCCCACTTGTACAATGAGCTTCAGAAATTGTACACGCAATGAATGCTTGTACCATGAGCTCTATAACTTGTACATTTTATCCAACTAGTTTTATATCCCACGTAGACATATGTCATAGTACTTTGACGAGACCAATGTGCATAGATATTTTCTGCTCGTACTCTGTCAAATTATAGTAAGGCTTAAGATATCGTCCCACAGAGATTGGAATCACCTAGCTACGAATTTGTATTATTTTTGTTACTATTTGAGAGGATCAAATTGATGAAAAGAGAGTTGCTTAGAAAATTATAATAATAAAATAAGAAATATTTTTGGATTTTTCTAATAAAAGATAGAGGTTGGGATATTTTGAATCGGCAAGATAAAATTATTATAATAAAATCAAAAGTTTATTATTTATTTCTCTGTTTAAAGAATGATTGCTTATTTCTAATACAATCACTCCACATAGCGACAATACGTTGATAGCACCACTCTCGCTTATACTATTAATTTATTGACAAGTAATTAATGACATTAAACAATAATTAATTAATAACACCTCTTTCAATTAGTGTAGTTAACCAATTAAAGTAATGACTTCAAACAAGAATTATCTTAGTTGAGTGCACCAAGTGAACAAAAGTCTCTTTCGATTAGCTTTTGCTAAATCAATGCATTTATTTGAGTCAATCCCTCCGTGAGAATTAGGACTGAAAGAAATAAGACAAAGATCCCTTAAATCAATAAACTATTTGAGTCAATCCCTCCGTGATAATTAGGACCGAAAGAAATAAGATAAAAATCATTTAAATCAATAAACTTATTTGAGTTAGTCCCTCCGCGAGAATTACGACTAAAATAAATAAGATAAAAATCGTTTAAATCAATAAACTTGTTTAAATCGTTCCCTTCTCCTGAATAAGAAATAAAATAACACGATAAGAGATATAATTATATCCAATAATAGATATAATTAATATCAAATACCTTGGTGTATAAAGATGATAAAGAGAAAATCCCAACATAAGAAGATAATAAAATAAAGATGTTTATTATAATAGCTTAATCAAGCTTCATCTAGTATCCCAACCAAGGAAACTTAGTCCATTATGGAGTAAAAAAACTAAATAGAAATAAAGACTAACAAAATATATTTACTACAAGAAAGATCCAAGAGAGACACCAAGACTAGTTCTTGTGTCCTCTTCACTATTGGATGCAAATAAGATGAAAGATGGGTTTTTTCTTTCTTCTACAACATATGCCTATTTATAGAAAAATTCCTAGAAGTCTTGAAGAGACATTGCAAGAGAAATTCAATATAATAAAATTTCCTTGATGAGAATTTGGCATGGCAAATTATCATGCAATCTTGAGAATTTGGCATGATAATTTATCATGAAATTTTGGTGAGAATTTGTCATAACTTTGTTTCTCTTGACTTTGTGTAGTCTTTGGTGAAGTTGTCACGGATGCATCCTCCTTTCTTGGCTTTTAGATCTTGCTTCTTCTTTTTTTCTTCCATGTATTCTTTTTCTGCAAGATTTGTTAGAAAAGTGCGAGAATATGATATAAATTATTCATGTTTTATTTTTAAAATATTATATTTTTATATTGAAATTACGTGAATAATTTATACCCACGATACTTAATATTTATTCCCTTCTCATATATAGACGTATGCACTTCAAATTTAATTCTCCGACACATTTATTTTCTCCGTGCACTTTTGCTTGTTTACTTTTGACTTTTCGTATTCTAGCTGAATATTTATTCTCTTCTCATGTATAGACATATGCAGTTCAATTTTAATTGTCCTACACAAATTTATTTCGTCCGTGCACTTTAATATGTTCACTTTTGACTTTTCACATTCTTTAAGAATTAATAAATCCACGTGGATATATGTCATAGTACTGAATATTTATTCTCTTCTCATATATATACGTGTGCACTTCTATTTTAATTCTCCGACACATATTTATTTCCTCCGTGCAGTTTTACTTGTTTACTTTTGACTTTTCACATTTTTGCTGAATATTTATTTTCTTCCCATGAGCTTCACAAATTGTACACGTAATGAATGTTTGTACCATGAGCTATATAACTTATACATTTTGTCCAACTATTTTTATATCCCACGTAGACATATGTCATAGTACTTAATATTTATTCCCTTCATGTATAGACGTATGTACTTCAATTTTAATTATCCTACACAAATTTATTTCGTCCGTGCACTTTAATATGTTCACTTTTGACTTTTCACATTCTTTAAGAATTAATAAATCCCACGTGAATATATGCCATAGTACTGAATATTTATTCTCTTCTCATGTATACACGTGTGCACTTCTATTTTAATTCTCCGACACATAATTATTAACTCCGTGCACTTTTACTTGTTCACTTTTGACTTTTCACGTTTTTGCTGAATATTTATTTTCTTCCCATGAGCTTCACAAATTGTACACGTAATGAATGCTTGTACCATGAGCTATATAACTTGTACACTTTGTCCAACTATTTTTATATCCACGTAGACATATGTCATAGTACTTAATATTTATTACCTTCTCATGTATAGACGTATGTACTTCAATTTTAATTCTCCTACACAAATTTATTTCGTCCGTGCACTTTAATATGTTCACTTTTGACTTTTTACATTCTTTAAGAATTAATAAATCCCACGTGGATATATGCCATAGTACTGAATATTTATTCTCTTCTCATGTATACACGTGTGCACTTCTATTTTAATTCTCCGACACATAATTATTTCCTCCGTGCACTTTTACTTGTTCACTTTTGACTTTTCACATTTTTGCTGAATATTTATTTTCTTCCCATATTTCTTTTCTAATATATATAAGTGGCTTGGGGGTACGAACACAGCTGCCCAAACTTGTACCAAAAGCTTAACAAATTGTACACGCAATGAATGTTTGTACGATAAGCTATATAACTTGTACACTTTACCTAACTATTTTTTAATCCCAGGTGGACATTTCTAATATGTAATAATACTTAATATTTATTCCATAGACGTTTGGTACAAATTTGCATTGCTATTGTTCGTCCTCTTTTCACGTTTAAAATATTAAGAAAGAAGGAAAACCCGCTATTTTCCTTCTTTGTTAATACTTTACTTATCTTACTCTACTTTGCATTCTCTGATTATTATTTCTTTACATTTATAAAATGTATTACTTTATATTTTCATTTCAGAATTAAAATTTGGTGATTTAAATATGTCATAATACTTAATATTTATTCCATAGATGTATGCACTTCAACTTTGGATTGAGATTTGGTCAAATGATCTGATTGATTGATAATCTTTTTTGACCAAATTTATTTAACTTCAATCTTCATTTTCTGAAATTATTTTATTTATTTCCGCCGGAAAATATTAATTGCTAATTAATTAAATTTCGCGGAATAAATTAAAACTCCTAACGTTCTTATTTTTCTGAAAAGGCAAGGGCCTTTCCGAACAGTCACTAATCTGCCTATTCTGAACAGGCACTTTCGAGGCTATCTAAACTGAGGCAATGCCTCATTTTTCGACCACTGAAATTTTTTTCCTGCATTGCAAATTCTGCATTCTTTTTCCAGAATTAAAACTATCGAGTCTTACTGTGTTTCGTTGCCAAATTTGAATTCGTTGAAGTCGTAGGCGTTTGACGTACCGCTACTCCTGCGACAGGTATATCCGTTTTATCCTGGGAGGAAGTAATCCATAACCTCGGGTACAGTGAGGGGATTAAATTCCTTAAGGACACACAGTGAATTCTGTGGTCTCAGATATTTTCTTACTTTCTGCATTATTTTTCCATTATTTTTTTATTTTTTTTTTGCGTTTTTCACAATTTCTGGTTTTTCCGTTTCCAGTTGTTGGTTTATGTTTTCTGATTTTGAACACAGGCATACTAACAAGCTTAAGGAATTTACTAATTATTTTTGTGTTCATCTGTTCTTGTTTAACGATTACAGAACGTTATCAGAAAAGGAAAAAAAAATATAGTTTTTCTTTAACATAAAACAGTGCTTTCCAGAAAATAAAAAAGAAAACGTGTATGTTTGCTGTTTCGGTGTTACGAACTTGTATGTTGTTTGGAGACTAAAATCTTCGGATTTTCTACTCCGGTTGAGATTAAAGTTTTCATAACTTTCTACTCATTTGGGTACTTGATTTGAAGATATAAAAATTTCATCAAGTATACAACATACAATTTACTGCATTCTGTTTCAAGTATTTTAAAATCTGTTTTGTGTAACCTGATTCAGTTCGAAGATTTAAAAACTTCACCGTTTATTAAATTTTCCTGTTGTTTACTGCGACAGAAATGGGAGACATGACTCCAAATTTGAATGCTACTGCTACTGCCACACCAGCCCCCGTGGTTGGTTCTACGAGCAATGCTGCGTCCTCCAATCGTACTGCACCAGCACCGGCTCCGGCAGAGAAGTCTGAAAAATTCACCGGAATTGATTTCAAACGATGGCAACAAAAGATGTTCTTCTATTTAACTACTTTAAGCCTCCAAAATTTTATTAAGGAGGTCGTTCCGGTTTTGCCGGAATCAACACCTGAGAATGAACGTTTTGTTGTAACTGAGGCGTGGAAGCACTCAGATTTTTTGTGCAAGAATTATATTTTTAGCGGACTGGAGGATGATCTTTACAACGTCTATAGTAATGTGGGAACATCAAAAGAACTATGGGATGCGTTGGAAAAGAAATATAAAACAGAAGATGCTGGATTAAAGAAGTTTATCGCTGCCAAGTTTCTGGACTACAAAATGGTAGATGACAAGTATGTTGTTACTCAAGTTCAAGAGTTGCAGGTTATCATCCACGATCTCCTCGCTGAAGGTATAAATCTAATTAATACCTTTGTCGAAAGTATTCAGTGCGCTATTACTTACATATTGTTTGTTGTAGGTTTAGTGATTAGTGGGGCGTTTCAAGTTGCGGCAGTGATAGAGAAATGCTTCCTTCATGGAAGGACTTCAAAAATTACTTGAAACACAAGCGAAAGGAGATGACACTGGAAGATCTCATCGTCCGGTTGAGAATTGAGGAAGATAACAAGGCAGCGGAGAAGAAGGCAAATGGGAGATCAACCATAGGGGGATCACATATTGTTGAAACTGCCCCAACTAATCTGAAAAAGAGGAAAAAGGCATCAGGACCAAGGAACTATCCCAACAAGAAGAAATTCAAGGTAAACTGCCACAATTGTGGAAAAATCGGACAGAAAGCTGCGGACTGTCGTGCTCCGAAAAAGGAAAAGAAGAAGGGTCAGGCTAATATGGTTGAAACAAACGAGGAGGTTGATGACTTGTGCGGTATGCTGTCTGAGTCCAACCTAGTGGGAAATCCGAAAGAGTAGTGGATTGACTCTAGTGCCACTCGCCATATTTGTGCCGTTAGAGAAGCCTTTGCTTCATATGCTCCCGCCGGGCCCGTCGAGACCATATATATGGGAAATTCTGCAACGGCCAAGATTGAAGGTTATGGAAAGATACTGCTAAAGATGACCTCTGGCAAGGTGGTGACTCTTAACAACGTTTGTTATGTTCCTGAAATTAGGAAAAATCTAGTATCTACCGGACTTCTAGTGAAGAACGGTTTTAAGTGTGTTTATGTTTCTGACAAGGTTGTAATAAGTAAGAACGAGATGTATATAGGAAAGGTTACCTCACAGAGGGACTTTTCAAACTGAATGTAATGGTCGTTGCTAATAATAATAAAGTTTCTGGCATTCACGTAATAATAAACTGAATGTAATGGTCGTTCAAATTTATGGCATTCACGTTTAGGACATGTCAATTATAGAACCTTGTAAAAATGATTAGTTTGGAAGTATTGCCTAAGTTTGAATGCAATCAATCAAAAAGTCAAATCTGTGTTGAATCTAAGTATGTTAAACATCCTTATAAGTCAGTTGAAAGGAGTTCAAGTCCTTTAGACTTAATCCATTAATATATTTGTGACATGAAGTCAATCCCATCTCGCGGTGGAAAGAAGTACTTCATAAGTTTTATTGACGATAGTACGCGGTATGGGTACATTTATTTACTTAATAGTAAAGATGAAGCAATTGAAGCATTCAGGCAGTACAAAACTGAAGTTGAGACTCAACTTAACAAAAAGATTAAAATGATAAGGAGTGATAGGGGTGGTGAATATGAATCTCCTTTTGAACAAATATGTTTGGAATATGGCAT
This sequence comes from Lycium barbarum, assembly GCF_019175385.1. Classification (NCBI taxonomy): domain Eukaryota; kingdom Viridiplantae; phylum Streptophyta; class Magnoliopsida; order Solanales; family Solanaceae; genus Lycium; species Lycium barbarum. The sequence continues at coordinate 126,739,317 of NC_083339.1, read as the reverse complement.
TATTAATCAAACAACTGCCCCTTACTCGCCACAATTAAACGGAATTGCGAAAAGGAAAAATAGAACACTGAAAGAAATGATGAATGCCCTGTTAATAAGTTCTGGTTTACCCCAGAACTTGTGGGGGGGGGGGGGGGGGAGGGGGGGGAACTATTCTAACAGTTAGCCGAATACTCAATCGAGTGCCCCATAGCAAAACAAAATCTATTCCATACGAAAAGTGGAAAAGAAGGAAGCCCAATTTGGAATACTTCAAAGTGTGGGGGTGTTTGGCCAACGTGCAAGTTCCTAAACCCAAAAGAGTAAAAATAGGACCTAAATCCGTTGATTGTGTTTTCATAGGATATGCCACAAATAGTAAGGCATATCGATTTCTGGTTCACAAATCAGAAAATCCCGACATTCAGGTGAATACGGTAATTGAATCAGATAATGCTGCCTTCTTTGAAACCATATATCCGTATAAAAAGGAATGTGAGTCGTCTAGCAAAGAATCTAAACGACCTCGGGAAGAAACAAAGGAAAATGTTCCTGATGAGGAAAATCTAAGATGCAGCAAACGTCAAAGGACGTCTACTTCCTTTGGACCAGAATTTCTAATATTTTTGTTGGAAAATGAGCCTCGAACTTTCAACGAAGCTATGTCTTCATCGGAAGCTCAATTTTGGAAAGAGGCAATCAATAGTGAGATAGAATCCATATTGAACAACCATACTTGGGAATTGGTTGATCTTCCTCCAGGGAATAAACCTTTAGGTTCCAAATGGATTTTCAAGCGGAAAATGAGAGCTAATGGTACTATTGATAAATATAAGGCAAGACTAGTTATTAAAGGGTTTAGACAACGAGAAGGTCTTGATTACTTTGATACATACTCGCCGGTAACGAGGATTACATCTATTCGGGTGTTAGTAGCGTTAGCCGCCGTGTACGGTCTTGAAATCCATCAAATGGATGTGAAAACAACCTTCTTAAATGGAGAGTTAGAGGAAGAAATTTACATGGAACAACCTGAAGGGTTTGTAGTTCCAGGGAAAGAGAAGAAGGTGTGTCGACTTGTTAAGTCTCTTTACGGACTAAAACAAGCACCCAAACTAGGGGTGGGCGTTCGGTTCTTCGGTTCGGTTTTTTAAACTTCGGTTCGGTTTTTTCGGTTTCGATTTTTTGAAAGTGGACACCGAACACCGTACCGAATTTATTCGGTTCGGTTCGGTTTCGATTTTTCTAATTCGGTTTTCTGCTTGTAAAATGAACTTTCTTTTTAATTAAAAATGAGCTATTTTAATTAAATAGGCAGCACGATAAATGTGCTAGGAATGTACCAATCAACAGTTTTTTCAGCCAAAGCATAAAGGAATAGTGCTTGCAGTGCAGGATGTATATATCATAACAAGTTCAATTCAATCCAATGTTTATATCTTAGTTTGAAATGGGCTATCCTTGTAAACTTTGGACAAAGTACTAGATTAGGTAAACGTTCAATTCTTATTCTGAACAGTAGGCAGTAGCCTTAAAAAAAGAAGCAAAACAAGGAATTCATTGTAAAACCAACACAGAACGCACCATTAAAAAAAATGAAAAAGGAGATAATATCATTTGAGGAAAAAGAAAGAGCTAGTCAGAAGCATAAGTTCAAGTATGTCCATATCATAGGCAGAATGGTATTTGTGTTTATGACTTGATAAGAATTAAACAAATGTAACCTGTACCTTCGCAAAGTATGTTAGGGATGGGCTTGCATATATTAATTTGAGCCTAAGTGAGTGGAGTGGGCTGAGTGATCTGAGAGTTGTAAAAATTGTTTAGTAAATTTTCGGTTTAACCGAAAAACCGAAGAACCGGTGAACCAGAACCGAACAATGAAATTGTTATTAAAAAAAACCGAAACCGAACCGAAATACCGAAAAACCAAAACTGAAAAACCGAATTAATTCGGTTCGGTCTGGTTTTTCGGTTTTCGGTGTTTATGCCCACCCCTAACCCAAACAGTGGCATGCAAAATTTGACCATACGATGCTGTCAAATGGATTCAAGATAAATGAGTGTGATAAATGTGTCTACATTAAGAATACTCCGAACCACGTCGTCATTGTTTGTTTGTACGTGGATGATATGTTGATAATGAGTAACGACATTGCTAACATAAATGCTACTAAGTGCATGCTTGCTAGTAAGTTTGATATGAAAGACTTAGGAGTTGCCGATTTAATTCTGGGAATTAAAATCCATAAGACTCCTCAAGGTCTAGCATTGTCTTAATCTCATTATATTGAAAAGGTACTTGAAAAGTTCAAGTATTTGGACTTTAAAGTTGCAAAGACGCCAATTGATATGAACCTTGCTCTTGTAAAGAATAAAGGTGAAAGTTATTCTCAATTGGATTATTCCAGAGTGTTGGGAAGTTTGATGTATATCATGAACTGTACGCGACCTGATATTGCGTATGCTATAAGTAAACTAAGTCGCTACACTAGTAATCCCGACCAAAATCATTGGCTGGCAATGAAACGAGTTTTGGGGTATTTGAAACATACTCAAAACTTTGCTTTGCATTATAACAGGTATCCTGCAGTTATTGAAGGATACAGTGATGCAAATTGGATCACCGGTTCAACTGAAACTAAATCCACAAGTGGATATGTTTTTATTATAGGTGGAGGAGCAGTGTCTTGGAAGTCATCCAAACAGACATGTATCGCCCGCTCTACAATGGAATATACGTTCATAGCTTTAGACAAAGCCGGTGAAGAAGCTGAATGGCTCCGGAATTTCTTAGAAGATATTCCATTTTGGCCCAAACCGTTGGCTTTTATATGCATACATTGCGATAGCCAAGCGGCCATAGGAAGAGCCGGGAGCGTTATGTCCAACGGAAAGTCTCGTCACATATGATGAAGACATAATATCGTTAGACAACTACTCTCTAGTGGAATTATCACAATTGACTATGTTAAGTCAAGAGATAATGTGTTGGATCCACTAACTAAAGGCCTAACTAGAGAGGTGGTTGAAAGATCATCGAGGGGAATGGGACTATGGCCAAGGACAAGTCATCGTGGCGGTAACTCTACCTAGAAGACTGGAGATACCAAGATCTAGGTTCAAAGAGATCAAACAAAGTCATTGATGACGGTTCAACATTGTCACAATAACTTTTTGGTCCATTCTCGTGATGAGACAATGTTCAGTACCAGGATAAAGCATTACGGCTTTTTAATGGTTTCTAAGTTTGATACGGGGTATATTAAATAGTGTATCTACGGGATGACACATTTAGGAATCACCTATGTAAGTGTGAAGTGTAAGCGCTTCAAGGAGAATTCTGTAAGGCCAATTCTCTACGCACTTATGAACCAGACAGTGTTCATAGCTGAAACGAACAAAACAATGAGAACCAAAGACGGTTAAAGGGTTAATTGTGTGACATGTGGTTGTCTAGGTATACACCAAAGCTCGACGGTTCAAAGATATCAAATCTACCGATTGACCGAGTATAACCAACATATGTTCACTACGGAAAGTTCAAAGAGAAATCTACTTATCCAGATGCGATTAATCCTTGCTTACGAATCACACAATTTTTTGTCATGCATGTTTTTCATCATATAGCCATTCCCCATTCATGTGGGGGATTGTTAAAGCTAGTTAATGATTGAAGCTAGCTATGTTAGTGTGAATGAGAAATGGAGGGAAAAAAGACAATGGAAGGAAAATGAAATTCAAAGCAAAGTTCCTTTGAAAAGGAGCTTTGTACCACATTGGTGGTAGAAAGGGAAAGGTATGTGCTTATATTAGAAAGCACTTCCTCTAGCTCTTAAAGGGTTGAGAAGAGGGACTCCCCTTGCGCCGTCGTCGTCGCTCGGCTCGGCTTTGGCTTTGGATTTGGTCAAATGATTGATTTATAATCTTTTTGGACCAAATTTATTTAACTTCAATCTTCATTTTCTGACATTATTTTGTTTATTTCCGCCGGAAAATATTAATTGGTAATTAATTAAATTTCGCGGAATAAATTAAAACTCCTAACGTTCTTATTTTTCTGAAAAGGCAAGGGCCTTTCCGAACAGTCACCAATCTGCCTATTCTGAACAGGCACTTTCGAGGCTATATAAACTGAGGCAATGCCTCATTTTTCAACCACTGAATTTTTTTTCCTGCATTGCAAATTCTGCATTCTTTTTCCAAAAATAAAACTATCGAGTCTTACTGTGTTTCGTTGCCAAATTTGAGTTCGTCGAAGTTGTAGGCGTTTGACGTACCGCTACTCCTGCGACAGGTATATCCGTTTTATCCTGGGAGGAAGTAATCCATAACCTCGGGTACAGTGAGGGGATTAAATTCATTGGATCTAATAGCCATTCTAAGTCCTCATAAATAATGGCCAAACGTAAAATTGCTACTTCAATGTGATCTAACTGAACTTCAATTCCAGTTTCCTTTTTTTTTTTGTTTTTGTAATCTCCTCTTCTTTGTCCTTAAACGTGACAGTGCTTACCTTGACCCCTTTTTTTACCTATACCCCATTAACTTAAACTCCCTGAAAAATTAGTATGACTAAAATTGATTATTAGTCTTAACGTTCAACAAATATCACACAAGCAAATAGAGCAAACAAATAAACAAAACGGAACAAATTAATGGGACATTCCGCCGACCTATAATGTTTCCTGTTCAGCTCGAACATGGAGGAAAAACAGAGGCATAACAGCAGCTGAGGGCAAGCAGTAGTCTTGGCCATAAACGTCAACTGTTTGCCTAAGCTGTAACGGCGAATGGTCACAAAGAAACAACATCGATAACAACAAATAAAGTTATTAAAAACAAGCACACAAAGCCTAATTAAACTAAGTCTGTTATGGTTAGAACCTAAATGAATCCCCAGCGGAGTCGCCAAGCTGTTATACCCTATTTTAACCGGAGTCAAAATAGTTTATAACATTCCGGTAATTCCGGGGTTAATTAAAGTAAGTCAGTCGCCACCTAATTATTTATGGTGAATTAGGGCACCTAAAGTTAATTAAAATAATTATCTAAAGTTGATTTTATTTTAAAGTCTACGAAACCAAATGATTCTAGGTACGGGTTCAACTAACCTAGAGGGAAGGTATTAGGCACCTCTAAATTCCATTAATAATGGTTCACCGACCGGACTTAAGTGAATTAATTAAGGCTAAAAATGTAGATGTGATATTTTACAACATTGAAGAAAGTATATTTTTAAGTATTGCTAAAGTTATAGATAGACATATAAGAATGCTATTTAAAATAGGATTTGTGGAAAATAATGATTTACATAAAAAGAGTTTAGTTGTAAATAAACTGAAGAAAGTGCAAGATGATGCAATGTTTTATAAATATTGGAGAAAATAAGTTACACTGACTAACAAATTTAAACAGTCGTTTGTAAGATTAATTTCAATAAACATTTAAAGGTTTTATAGAAAGAATATTGGTTCAATATAAACTGTGTAAAGGTTGTTTTAACAAATACGCGTTTCAAACGTTAGGAAGAAGCTAAAGCGGAACAGTTCCATAAAAACTAGTTTGCTTTGTTGTTTTTTTTTTTATTCAAAACGTGTGTTATGGGATTTTGACCAAACCTCTTTCTTCATTGGATCTAATAGCCATTCTAAGTCCTCATAAATAATGGCCAAACGTAAAATTGCTACTTCAATGTGATCTAACTGAACTTCAATTCCAATTTCCTTTTTTGTTTTTGTTTTTGTAATCTCCTCTTCTTTGTCCTTAAACGTGACAGTGCTTACCTTGACCCCTTTTTTTACCTATACCCCCATTAACTTAAACTCCCTGAAAAATTAGTATGACTAAAATTGATTATTAGTCTTAACGTTCAACAAATATCACACAAGCAAATAGAGCAAACAAATAAACAAAACGGAACAAATTAATGGGACATTCCGCCGACCTATAATGTTTCCTGTTCAGCTCGAACATGGAGGAAAAACAGAGGCATAACAACAGCTGAGGGCAAGCAGTAGGCTTGGCCATAAACGTCATAACAAAATGCTTCATGATTTTTCTTTAAATATCATGACTTGGTTCAACCATCTCATAACAAAACCAGAACCTCTAGAAGTAGTCAGAAATCAAAGACTTGCTAACTCTAAAACACAGAATCTGGAAATCCAGTATCAACTAGACATGGCATGCCAAAGGTATATGGGATTAATATTTCTGGAAAAATCAACCTCACATAGGGAAAATAACCTTCCAAAATATTTGATAAACACTATCAAGATTAAACAACAGAAAAGCTCAAACTTAGAACACACAATGGATGTAACTTGCCGACAGATCTGAACCAGATTAGGATTCTTTTTAGGCAAAGAAAAAGGAAAAAATATATACTTCAACAACTCGTTTTTAAACATGAATTCGTCCAAACATTGGGAAACAACACACATAACTTTCAAGCCTTAATATCATGTCCATTTAGTCTTATGCGTATGGAATTGATTCATCTTCCGTACAAAACTTGAACCAAACAGAAAATATGGATGATGAACACCTTATGGTCCAAATGATCATTTCTTTAAGCCCCATAATCTTAACTAATTGTGATTAGCTCACTAACAGTAATAACTAACTAACAACATTATCCGAGAATCAATCATATCGAAGCTAATAGCAGAAGCACATGAGGACATAGCTGATTATTGATAGCTAACTATGACAATATTCATGCTCACAGTTGTAAGCCTACCATTTGTGATTTAAACTAACGATCGAACAAACAGAGATCGAATATTTAAAGAAACTAAAACCAAACTTAGTTAAATATATAACACTGGTTGAACAGAAACTGAAAATTAGAAAGCAACACCAGAGTTAGAAGATTCACTGACCTTTTTTTAGTGCGGTGAACAGGGCTTTACGTCCCGATCTATCCTCGATTTTTTAAAAGTAACAACCGAAGGACAGAGCGATTTAATCTTTCAAGTGGGTGTTCCCAATACAGTGATTGAAAGAAATGTAAAAATTTAAGAAGGGTTAAAGTGGCTGGAAATAAAAAACTCCCTTTGTGGGTCAAGAAAGTGAGTCTTTATAGTGGAAATCCCTAGGGTTTGCTATGGTTCGAATTTTTTGGGCGAGATCTCAAGTGGAATTAGCCGTTTGAAATATGAATCGGATCTTTAAAGGTTGATCTCCTTTTTCAGAAATTTCGACAGTTTTGGCCATTTGTTGACCAGATCGTATATAAAAATGGCAAGGTGAAATCTGCCACGGCTGAAAACAAAGATGGTTTCTTGTTTGGAAGAGGAAAGAGGAAAGGGTTTGCACGAAAATAAGGGGGCAAGGATCTGCCATGGTGAAAGTTGGTCAAGGTTTTGCTAAAAATGGGATGAGAGAAGGTGGAGAGAGGGACGAAGGAGAGGGGGAGTAGACGACAAGGGACGGAGGGAAAGGGAGAGGAGAGAGAATAGGAAAGTGGCGATTAGGTTTGTTTTAGGTTTTAGGAGATGAAAATGACGACGTGGGCCAGTCGGGTCAGTTGATATTGGGCCGAATCGGGTGTTGTAATGGGCTGCTCTGATGGAATTAATAACGTGGGCTGAAAGAGTTGGGCTACTTATTGTTTGTTGTTTGGGCCATTAATTGGCTGAAGTATTGGTCATTCCTCCTTCATTTTAATTATTCTTGGGCTTTTAATTTAATAACTAGTACAATATATATTTTGTGAAGACAAATAGTAATTAGTATGTATAAAGTAAAATTAATTTAACGTGTACAAATCCTAAAATAAAACGATAACGAACCATTTAAAATTTGTGATAAAGTAATACTAGTAATGTTGAAAATGAAAGTAATGATATTAATAGTAGTAGAAATAGAACAAAGTATCTAGCCTGTTAATAAATTTATAAACCCAAGGAAATAAATTGGAATAAAGGAGGGACAAAATTGGGTGTCAACAGATGCCCCTCTTCGACCGGAGATGATGTAAGAGTTTTCGGGCGAAGAAGTTGACGTAGTAGCCAATTTATTCCGACCAACAAGTATGAACTCAGAAGAACTTGAGGATATATGGGTTAGGAGAATTGGTGAAAAATATCACGGGGACAGAAGGAATTATGGCCAAACCCGTTCCGAGTTGCCTATATATCTTGGGTTTCGTGAAAATCAAGTTGTATGTAGTTCGAAAGGAGTGGATCGATACTGACGCTACGCTTTTTGCCCCAGTGCTGAACTATGGTGATACTGGGATATAGAAAAGGATACGAGGTTGTGAAAAGAGTTGATTGAGTAGAGTTTTAGCGGTGGATACGAAAAAGAGATTAACCTACGTATCACGTGTTTGTGGACGTAGGCGGAATTGAACTCGAGAGTAGATCCGTGACCTTTGCTTGTGAGTTTGATATTCCTCTTCAGCATATTTTCCCCAGTTCACTGCGTAAGATAAAGTTCCACGTTGCGCTGTGTCTCTGTATGTAGATTGTACTTTCTGTCAAAACTGAAATTCATGTCAAAATTAGTAATAAAGGCTGGGGTAAAGTTGAAACTGTAAAACTTATAAAGAATGTAAAAATGATAATAAATATAAGTGTGAAAGTGACGATGAAGCCGTGTGGCTTATAATGAGGCAGTGTGGCCAAATGTTGTCTCTGGTTGTCTTCAGAGACTTGAATGAATGCGTGATGTGTATACTGAATATTTAATAATATCTCTAGTTGTATTTGGCGACTTCAATGATAATAATAAAGTCTCCGACTGTCTTCCGAGACTCGATGATAAATGATGTCTGTGGAATTTTAAGGTAAAGTCGTTAAAGTAGGTAAAGTGGATGGTAAACTAAAGTAATAAAGTAAAGAGTAAGTAAAAGTGTAGCCGTTTGGCTTATGCAGATGAGGCCGTGTAGCCATGTGATGTCTCCGGTTGTCTTCGGGGACTTGATGATATGCTGATGAGGCCGTGCAGCCAAACGATGTCTCCGGTTGTTTTGGGGACTCGATCATATCTGTGAACTTAAGGTAAAGTTATTAAAGTGACTGATAAGGTAATTGATGAAGTAGAAAGTGAAATAAGAGTGCAGCCGTCTGGCTTATGAAAATGAGGCTGTATAGCCATATGATATATCCGGTTGTCTTCGGAGACTTGATGAAAATTCCCGTAAAGTCCGGGGTAAAGTCGTTAAAGTAGGTAAAGTGAATGATGTCTCCGGTTGTCTTCAGAGACTTGATGAAGATTCCCGTAAAGTCCAGGGTAAAGTCATTAAAGTAAAGTGCATGATGTCTCCGGTTGTCTTCGGAGACTTGATGCAAATTTTCGTAGAGTCCGGGGTAAATTCATTAAAGTAAAGTGAATGATGTCTCCGGTTGTCTTCGGAGACATTGATGCAAATTCCCCTAAAGTCCGGGTAAAGTGGTTAAAGTAGGTAAAGTAAATGATGTCTCCGGTTGTCTTCGGAGACCCGATGAAAATTCCCGTAAAGTCCGGGATAAAGTCGTTAAAGTAAATGATAATTGGTAAAGTAAAGTGATAGTGTAGCTGTTCGGCTAATGCAGAAGAGGCTGAACAGCCGAATGACGCCTCCGGTTGTCTTCAGAGACTTAATGTTGATTCCTGTAAAGTTCAGGGTAAGTGGTTAAAGTAGGAAAAGTAGATGATAAAATGATTGATAACATATAGAGTAAGGTGATAGCGTAGCCGTTTGGCTGATAACGTTGATGATATTGCGACAGGCCAAATTAATGACACGTAATCCTGAGTAAATTCGCCTTCGATCTCGACAACCTGCAAAGACAGGTGTATATGTTAATAAAGTCATAAAGTTATTGTGATAAAAATAAAATTAAAGATAAAGTTGGAAATAAAGTCGTTTTCCTTTTAAGGCGAGGCTTCTCGGCCATGATTGATGAACTTGACTGTTGGTCTCGCGGTTTTTTACTTCCTGCACTCAAAGAAAAATTCTTAGTTTGGGAGGGGGAAGTTGATTCGTGTTGACTCGAAGCTTGGCGTTGTTGGCGCTCCATTCGTCTAGTTTGTTTGGATCTTGTGATCTCCGTTCAACCCTTGGTAGATGAATAGTAGTGAAAACAATTGAAAGAAAATGTTTCATTTGAAAAGTATATATGTAAGTATATATATAAAGAAAGTTATACACGTAAGTATTTGTATATAAGGAAAGATATATATGTAAATATATGTATATAAGTTGTAAAAGATTTCTGCCAACTTTAGATTGTGACGTATCCAAAATAATTGAAACAGTTGAGACGTCATCTGTCTATAACTCTTCCGGTCTGGTAGTCTTAATCTTATCGATGTCCAACTCTTCTCTTGTCTAATCTTTCAAAGTATGCCCAGTTTTGACCTCGTGAGAGTATACTAAACTTATGTTGTGGTGTGACCGAACCTTATATAGGTTGCCTACGTATCCCGTTAAAGGAATCAGGTCAGAATGTAGTTCGTAAGGTACATAAGAATGTGGTTTGAAATTTTCTAATAAAGGGACCGAACCCGATGTGGATTGCCTACGTATCCCATCAAGGGAATCAGGTCAGCGTAGTTCTGGTTTGTAAATGGTAAAAGGTTTGTTGGATTTCTACCTAAATATGACTGACCCGTATGTTGAAATTCTACGAATCCCACTGAGGGAATCAGGCCATACGTTGTTCTCCTTACATAAGGATTCTTGGATTTTCTGTTATAATGCAACCGAACCCTATGTGGGCTGCCTACGTATCCCGCCACGGGAATCAGGTCAGCGTAGTTCGTACAGCACTAAAGGAAAGGTTGCAAACTAGGTTGTCTAACCTAACGTCGTCCTTTGATTTCTTCTAGCTTTCATGCTTGTGTCGCTATCCATTGGCTATTTAAATTTCTTCCAAGCAGAATCTTGTCTTGTCCTCTAGTTTCTTTCTTATTCTCTCGAGATGTATGTTATTCATTCGCTCATTTTATGTCACAATCATAGAGTTGGCAGATTTGATAAATAAAGTAGAAAATAACAATAATAGATGATTAAGGAAAATCAGAAATGCATTCATAGTTTTTGCAATTTCAGCTTCCAAAAGATAAGGCAAAGCAACAAAAGTTTTGGGGCACGATTTAAGCCTCAATTTTAAAATCATGCTATCTCAAAAAGTTCACTACATGTTTAAATCTACCAAGACTCCCGGCGAACCAGGGACGGAGTACAATTCCAATTCTTCAGAGTTTCTCCTGGTTCGGCACCCTGGATGGTCGGTGTCTCGGTGTTGTGAGTAGTTGTAGTAGCAACCTTCATTGGTGCTTGTTTTTGGATTGTTCCCGCGGGAGCAACAAAAGTTGATGACAGGCCCTTTTCAATTGGCATAATGGCTCTTTTCGAATCCCTATCCTCTTCAACAGTTACCATGTTTACGTTGGCATTTTCGTGAGTAGGTAGAGGGTTGTTGTCCACATTGGGCCGAGATCCAGTGAGCTGGATCGCTCCTTCTTTAATCAGGGCTTCGATTTTGTTTTTGAGCCCGTAGCAATCCTCAGTGTCATGCCCAGCAACTCCAGAATGGTATGCACAACGTTTGGAACCATCAAACCATCTTGGAATAGGATCGGGAATTTTTCTTTCAACCGGTTGTATCACGCCTGCTGCTTTCATTCTTTCAAATAATTGAGCCAAGGGTTCAGCGAACCGAGTGTAATTACGGGTGTTTTTGATGTCAGGGTTTGGACGGGTTCTGGGTGTAGCATGTGGTCGATTTTGGTAAGTTGGAGCTTGAACGGATTGATATGGATGTGGGTTTTGAGGTGCTCGAGGTTGGTAGTAGTTTGCTTGGACGTTGCAGACAGGGTAAGGAGATAGTGGAGCTTGGTAGGGTTCAGCGTATTGGTAAGGGTAGAAAGGTTGTTGTGGATGGTTAAAGTATGTAACGACTTGGCTTGTCTTATGTCATTGGAAATTCATGACTGCAGCGGCATCTTCTTTCTTCTTTTTAACCCCGCTGATAGAAACAGATTGAATAGCTTTGTTTACAGCTTGCAAAGCTGTAAGATCCTGAATTTTCCCGATTTGATTCCCTCTTCTAAGCCTTCTCCCATTCTGACAAGTTCTGTGAATTTTTGTCCCATCGTACCTATCATTTTCTCATAAAATATGCAGCCTGGCATTCAGTGAAGGTAGCAGTCATTTCTCTATCACTCATCGGGGGTTGAACCCTGGCTGCTTCTGACCTCCAACGTAGAGCATACTCGCGGAACGACTCAGTTGACTTATTGGTTAACTTAGTCATGTAGACTCTATCCGGTGTGATATCAGTGTTAAAACTGAATCTGTCCATAAAGTCTTGTGCCATATCGCTCCAACCACGCCATTTACGGACGTCCTGTTGTGTATACCAAGTAAGAGCCTCACCAGATAAGCTTCTTATGAACAACTTCATCCTTATGTTCTGGTCTCTACCTACTCCAACCAGTTTGTCACAATAAGCCCTTAAATGCGTATGAGGGTCGCCTGTTCCATTGAATGTATCGAATTTCAGCGGCTTGTAGCCTACGGGCAAATCGACGTCAGGCTGAACGCACAAGTCTTCATACTCTTCACTTTTGCTTCCCCTAGCAACTTGAAGGTTTCTCATTGCTTCTTTGAGACTGCGGATCTCTTTTAACAACATATCGTCCGCCCATGCTTTTGCTTCTTTTTCCATTTCCTCGTATTGATCCACCTTGGGTTGGAACCTAACCGTTACTGGGTTGGTAAAGGCTTGTGTTTTCGATGCATATACCGGAGGAACATATTGCGCATTAGGAGTGACAAAATGTGCCTTTTGTATATGCTGGGTTGGATAAGTTTGGACAGTGGGAGTGTTTTGGACTGGAGCTGGTGTGTTATAAGTGGTGTTCACGGGTATTTGGTTTGGTGGGTTTAGAGGAGTAGTTGTAGGTGGTGGGCTAGTGTTGGTGGATACATGAATATAAGGAGTGTGAACTAGTGATTGATTTGGTGGATTGACGGGTGGTGGATTAGGAGTAGCATAGGTAGTGTAGGTGGGTAGTTGACATTGCGGAGGAGTATAGACATATGATGGATTTGGTGGATTTGCGAGGGTGATTGGAGGAAAGTTATTGTTGGTGGGTGCATTATTTTGTGGAGGAACATGTTCAGGGACTGGAGATTCAAGTGATGGAAAACGAGGTGGGTTTGGTGCGACAGTTCTGGGTTCAGGAGGTGGACTTTGGAGTGTAACGGACAAATTGGTCAAGTCCCTAACCCGATTCAGTTCTCCACGTAGGTCCTCAATCTCTTGAGTTAGGCGGGCGATGTGTTCGTCAGGTTGAATAGTAGTTCTGTGTTCAGAAGTCTCAGGGGGATCACTAGAGATCACGATGTTTTCCAAACCAGTTGAAATGGATGCGGCTGGATCAGACATGATAATTTATTTTCCTTGCACGGCCCAGCTACGTCGAGGTAATGATGACGTTTTTGACCTTGTGCGGTAAGGATGGTCGGCCAGCTCGAGTGTCAACACGAATCAACTGTTCTTTTTTGGGAATAAAATAAAAAGAAACATAAAGTGCTAATGATGTCAGTCTAGGTAAAGTCATGATCACGTAAAGTCAAGTAAGTCATGTAGCAAATAATTCATCAAATAAAGTCAAACAAGTTGTCAAACAAATGTATATGGGTATATCAAACAATAACGCGTCCTAATATGCATGTGACCTCTTTGTGCCAGAGGTAGGCCTAACGTTTGTTTGAAGGGTAAAGTGTGCCATAATACGTCATCCTATTGCTTTTGGTTAATTACACAAATACTATTTCCCAAAAATAAAGTACAAAAGTAATGTAATATTTATTACATGTCAAATGAGTATAACATAAAATGTTTCCTAATCTAAGTAAAGTAAATACTATTTCCTACGTCGAACTTCTGGCTCCAGTTGGTGATGTCCTTGATTTTCGTCATTTGTTGTACTCCAATGCAAATCCGTACCTGTCATAGAAACGTTAGTCATTCCCTCCCTCCTAAAGTTTAATTAATCAGAGCAAATAGTGAATATTTAGGCACAGTTATCCTTCAAACATGCACATAAAGTATGATTAGTGTCGCTCGAGGTCGTGGACCCACTTGGACGTTTGGGTAAAGTCATCTAATGGGCTTAATACACCAAGGGTATTAAACCTCCTAGGTCATGAAATGTATGCTCTTAATAAAGGGTGTTGGTTTAGCTCTACCCTAGGTCGACTAAGAGTTGGTTTCCTATGACACAAGGTTCTCCCAAGTGGACAACTTGGGAGTGGAAAGTCCGTGGCTGTCGACTGCACCGCCGATCGACTAAATCAGCAAGATCGATAGTGTACGACCGCGAACCGCGAAACCGCTTTAAGTGTGTGAATTTGTGTGAATTTTTCAGGAGTGGAGGAAAGTGAAACGGAATGACAATTTATCAAAGCAGTAACACTTAAACAATTTATATCAAACAAAACATTTAATAACATGTACAAACAGTTAACAACAAATAAAGTAATTAAAAACAAGCACACAAAGCCTAATTAAACTAAGTCTGTTATGGTTAGAACCTAAATGAATCCCCAGCGGAGTCGCCAAGCTGTTATACCCTATTTTAACCGGAGTCAAAATAGTTTATAACATTCCGGTAATTCCGGGGTTAATTAAAGTAAGTCAGTCGCCACCTAATTATTTATGGTGAATTAGGGCACCTAAAGTTAATTAAAGTAATTATCTAAAGTTGATTTTATTTTAAAGTCTACGAAACCAAATGATTCTAGGTACGGGTTCAACTAACCTAGAGGGAAGGTATTAGGCACCTCTAAATTCCATTAATAATGGTTCACCGACTGGACTTAAGTGAATTAATTAAGGCTAAAAATGTAGATGTGATATTTTACAACATTGAAGAAAGTATATTTTTAAGTATTGCTAAAGTTATAGATAGACATATAAGAATGCTATTTAAAATAGGATTTGTGGAAAATAATGATTTACATAAAAAGAGTTTAGTTGTAAATAAACTGAAGAAGCGCAAGATGATGCAATGTTTTATAAATATTGGAGAAAATAAGTTACACTGACTAACAAATTTAAACAGTCGTTTGTAAGATTAATTTCAATAAACATTTAAAGGTTTTATAGAAAGAATATTGGTTCAATATAAACTGTGTAAAGGTTGTTTTAACAAATACGCGTTTCAAACGTTAGGAAGAAGCTAAAGCGGAACAGTTCCATAAAAACTAGTTTGCTTTGTTGTTTTTTTCTTATTCAAAACGTGTGTTATGGGATTTTGACCAAACCTCTTTCTTCATTGGATCTAATAGCCATTCTAAGTCCTCATAAATAATGGCCAAACGTAAAATTGCTACTTCAATGTGATCTAACTGAACTTCAATTCCAGTTTCCTTTTTTGTTTTTGTTTTTGTAATCTCCTCTTCTTTGTCCTTAAACGTGACAGTGCTTACCTTGACCCCTTTTTTTACCTATACCCCCATTAACTTAAACTCCCTGAAAAATTAGTATGACTAAAATTGATTATTAGTCTTAACGTTCAACAAATATCACACAAGCAAATAGAGCAAACAAATAAACAAAACGAAACAAATTAATGGGACATTCCGCCGACCTATAATGTTTCCTGTTCAGCTCGAACATGGAGGAAAAACAGAGGCATAACAACAGCTGAGGGCAAGCAGTAGGCTTGGCCATAAACGTCAACTGTTTGCCTAAGCTGTAACGGCGAATGGTCACAAAGAAACAACATCGATACACAACATTGTCTCATTAATGTGGCAGCAAGGTTGTCGAAGCAACTCGAGGATGTTTGGGATTCGAAATTCCCAGTTCATGCAAAAAAGAGAATGAAAAGGATTATAAAGAAAACTCGATTAAAGTCATTATGGAGGATAAAAAAAAATTAAAGAAACTGGAATGGCAACAATACCCTCAAAATAAATCTTAATGAAGAAAGATAGGCAGGAGCACAAACAACGATTTTACTCATAAATTCTTTCAGCACATATAAAGTCATCTAACATATATTAATCCATGCCCAAACAAGCACATATTGCTGATGCTACTCACGGATAATAGTAGACAAAATGCTTCATGATTTTTCTTTAAATATCATGACTTGGTTCAACCATCTCATAACAAAACCAGAACCTCTAGAAGTAGTCAGAAATCAAAGACTTGCTAACTCTAAAACACAGAATATGGAAATCCAGTATCAACTAGACATGGCATGCCAAAGGTATAGGGGATTAATATTTCTGGAAAATTCAACCACACATAGGGAAAATAACCTTCCAAAATATTTGATAAACACTATCAAGATTAAACAACAGAAAAACTCAAACTTAGAACACACAATGGATGTAACTTGCCGACAGATCTGAACCAGATTAGGATTCTTTTTAGGCAAATAAAAAGGAAAAAATATATACTTCAACAACTCGTTTTTAAACATGAATTCGTCCAAACATTGGGAAACAACACACATAACTTTCAAGCCTTAATATCATGTCCATTTAGTCTTATGCGTATGGAATTGATTCATCTTCCGTACAAAACTTGAACCAAACAGAAAATATGGATGATGAACACCTTATGGTCCAAATGATCATTTCTTTAAGCCCCATAATCTTAACTAATTGTGATTAGCTCACTAACAGTAATAACTAACTAACAACATTATCCGAGAATCAATCATATCGAAGCTAATAGCAGAAGCACATGAGGACATAGCTGATTATTGATAGCTAACTATGACAATATTCATGCTCACAGTTATAAGCCTACCATTTGTGATTTAAACTAACGATCGAACAAACAGAGATCGAATATTTAAAGAAACTAAAACCAAACTTAGTTAAATATATAACACTGGTTGAACAGAAACTGAAAATTAGAAAGCAACACCAGAGTTAGAAGATTCACTGACCTTTTTTTAGTGCGGTGAACAGGGCTTTACGTCCCGATCTATCCTCGATTTTTTAAAAGTAGTAGCCGAAGGACAGAACGATTTAATCTTTCAAGTGGGTGTTCCCAATACAGTGATTGAAAGAAATGTAAAAATTTAAGAAGGGTTAAAGTGGCTGGAAAAAAAAAACTCCCTTTGTGGGTCAAGAAAGTGAGTCTTTATAGTGGAAATCCCTAGGGTTTGCTATGGTTCGAATTTTTTGGGCGGGATCTCAAGTGGAATTAATGTCATACCCCATTTTAACCGGGTTAAAGTAGAAGTACGACATATTGCTGATTCCTATTTTTTGTTTATGTTAAGGAGTCGCCACCTAATTATTTACGGTGAATTAGGACACCTAAAATTTATTAAAGTTATTTTTAAAGTTAACTCCGTTTTAAGTCTACGAAACTTAAGATTCTAGGTAAGGGTTCAATTAGTCTAAAGGGAAGGTATTATGCACCCTTTAAGACCCATTAACAATGGTTAACCGACCGGACTTGAAGAAGAAAAAAAAAACGAATTTCTTGAAAATCTCTAAATGACAAAATACAAAATCAGCCATGTTAATAGGTATAAATAATATTGAACTTATTTAAGCAAAGTGGTGTTAGTAAGTAAAATAATATTGAACTGGTTTGAGAAAAGCCACATTAATAAATATAATAATATTGAGTGTGTTTAAGAAAAGTCATGTTAATATTATAGGACGTGTGAACAAACTCAGGTGTAAACAAAAATCCTAACATAGTGAATTCTACGTTTAGAGCTTTAAAAAAAAAAAACTTGAGTCTTCAAACGTTTTACAAAGCATGGATACAGTATTTGGCCTTTCTTTTCAAGAGAAATGGAGTAAGGCAACTTTGGGTAAAACAAACCATTTAAGAGAAAATTATAAATGAATTATATTCCAACAACATCAAGGATTCAACAAATACCTAAACATGCAGCGGTGGGGCAAAAAGGGTAAAGGTATAGCAGCAACTCAAAACAACTATGAGGGCACCTGGGGATCTTAAATCCACTAAACGAAAATACATGAATTGGATATGCTAAAATAACCTTACGGATGAACTGAAACTGATCTAATCCAAAAACAGGTAACAGATCATCCATCAACCTACTAAGATCCATTCCGAAAGCACAACTCGACTAGAAGCTTACTCGAAATAAAATCATTCCTTGAAGTACTTGCTGAATTAACGGGTAATATCTGTGATTAAGACATCTTAATTAATACTTCCTAAAGTTAAGCAGCTGAGGCTAATCTTGCTACAAAATCTTAAAACTATGATCAGCAATCACTCAAGCAAGCCAAAAGAAACACATAGATAATGTATGAGAATCAATGGAATGAAAATAAAATGTTAACGGGATGTCCGCTGTTCATTTCGTCCCTCTTTTGTTTTTCTGCTGAGAGAGAGAGAGAGAGAGAGTTGTCAATGGTAGAAGACTGTAGATGCAGACTCTTAGTTCAGCAAAGACATGGAGTCCTGTATTAAGACTAGGGCTGCATATCGGTCGGTTCGGTTCGGGTTTCAAAATTATCGGTTTAACTTATTGGTTATCGGTTTGTAGACATGTTAAACCGTTAAAGAACCGTTAAAATATTAGTTAATGGGTTATCGGTTAATCGGTTATTGTATGTTATCGGTTCGGTTATCGGTTTAACCGTTAAGATTTCACACAACAAAAAAATGGCTTAACCACCGGTGGAACCTGTTTGTCTGTCAACAATCAGTTATACTTTCTATTGCTCCCAAATAAACTATGGGATGACAACCAAAGAAGCATTTGATCCCGCAGATATTATGAAGCACAGAATGGAACTTTGTTAGCACAGGTAATTAGAAAATGAGGAGTATATACTGAGAGAATACTTCTTCCACCTCATCTATTAGATCAAATAATCATACGGATCTCTATTTTTCTTTTGTTTTAAAACTACTTCCTTTGAACATTGATATTAGACTCATACATCTCCTAATATTGAATCAAGCAAGATACTTAAATGACAATTTAACTGAATACTTCTTTCTGGCCAGTCTGCTCTAGGCAGCATATGCAATAATAATACGAGTATCACATGATGATACTTAATATATATGAAAGGGTAGAAGTGTAATTAATTAAATTGTTATCGGGCTATCAGGTAACCCGTTAATAAAATTGGTCAACCCGCGACCCGACCCAATAAGCCAATAACCCAAAAACACCACCCGATACCCGAACCGGTAATCCATTAACCCGAACCATTAACCCAATTACCAAATAATCGGTTCGGGTTATTGGTTTAACCGTTAACATGCACAGCCCTAATTAAGACTCCTTGCAACGTCGGCGTCGTCGAGTCTCAAGTGAGACTCTTCGGCTCCGGTGTTCATGCAAACAAAGAAATAAAGAAAGATTAGAACATGAAACAGATGCTAATGTGATACTAATAAATAGACAAAGTTAGGTGTATGCAAACAGTAGGCAAAATGGAGATATGCACGGTTATTAAATAAAGAAAGATATAACGTAATGACAGCCTTAATGTAGCAGCAAAGCAACAGCAATAAATGGCAGTAGAAAGACAAAAAAGCACAGTCGTTCATGGCATCACAAGGCTGCAGCTAGGTGCATCTTAAAGTATTTGAAGATTTGCTACACCTTCCACAAAGTATTCATCAAACAAGCATCAATTATATCCCCAAACTATTTGATTTAAGTTTTAGCTATCATAAGTTTACTTGATTTAACAAAACAATATAGGACAAGCAAGGACAAACTATACAGATTTATCGAGTTGAAAACAAGTGATCAACTAATCTTGTAAAACACCAACTGACATCCTTTTCCTTCATTTTCCTTTCAACAATACTGGGCTCCTACTTATTCCTTTTATCTTTCCCGAAACTAATTCCTTCGTTTGAAAATAAATAGAAAAACATTTTACCAAAGTTCCACTTACACATAAATACAGAACTTACTTGCTAAATACATAACAATGTCCTTATCCAAGGTCTAAGTTTACCTTACCTTGATAATTACCAGCTTAAGACAACATGATATGGGGAATACAAAAAGAAAGATAACAGGGCAAATTAAGAGGAAACTGGAAACAACAAGTTACAAGCTAGTGGCTGCTAACACAGATGATCAATCACAGGCACTTTGACTAGACGAAAACCAAAATCAACTACTGTTAGCCGATAACTCAATCAGAAACTACTTTCAAGAAGCCTGTACACCAATTTGTTGGATATGCAAAAAAACAGTGCACAATGAACTGAAACCAGACAACATTCGGGCTGACTCATTCCCATAAAGTTTACACATCAGTTCCCAGCTTAACAGACACAAACAGAAGCAAACAAACATACATGTAATGAAACAAGAATACCAAAATCACATCTAAGTCATTACGGCACAGGGTCGATAGATTTCGTTAACAGGTGACTCCAAACACCATTATAAGACTCAACAGAACACTAGCACGAATTCATAGATGCTAACAAAATTTAAATCCTACTACGAACATGACACTAGTCGACTTGTCCGACCAAAATGACATAAAGAACATGCATAATCACAAAATGAACTAAACTACCAAAATCGACTGCAAATAGTTGGAACAGAACCTAATGTCAAAAGAGTTATTGACTTTGGTGTATAATACGCAAAATGAAAAAATCCTCATTCTAATGACATCTATGATGTGAAGAAGCATATCAAAAACTAAAACGCTTCCAACGCATAAACACAGAACTCTTAACACACATTAAGCTTCGAGCAAAAATGCAAAAAAGGAAAGAAAGGAATAGCACCTCTTGTTGGTGCAGTGAACGGGGGCTCGGGTCTCGGATCTACGTTCGAAGACGACGAATAGAGGGTGCTCCGATTAAACCCAAAACTTAGATTGTATGAAAATATAGTGATTTAGAGTAATATCCGGCTAAAGTTCACCGGAAAAGTGAAAATCATGGTCGGAAGATGGTGGGTGTCCCTAAACACTGAATCAATTCCCAAAATCTGAAAATTGATCCCCCTTTCAACTGAATAATTCTTGTACCTTTATAGAGGGAGGAGAGAGAGGAGCGTATGAGAGAGAGGAGCGGGGGACAGAGGAGACAGAGGCGTGGGGGACAGAGGGAAGTGGAAGGAGCGTGGAAGAGAGGAAGGGTAGGGGGTGCGGCGGTGGAGAAGAGAAAAGGAAAGAGAAAGGGATTAGGGTAGAAGAGAATAAAGGGTGGGCTGGACCGGGTCGGGTAATGGAGTGGGCTAGTTAGTGAATTATAGAGTGGGTCGCGGATTGGAATGGGTAGTGGACTGATTTGGGCCATTAATTGGCTGAAAATTGTGGTCATTCTTCCTTCATTTAGTTATTTTTTGGGCTTCTAATTTAATAACTAGTACAATATATATTATATGAAGACCAATAGAAATTAGTATGTAGAAAGTAAAGAATTTAATAAAGTAAAATTAATTTAACGAGTAGAAATGCTAAAATGAAACGATGACGAACCATTTAAAATTTGTGATAAAGTAATACTAGTAATGTTGAAGTAAAATAGCGAAAAATGAAAGTAGAGATATTAATAGTAGTAGCAATAAAAAATAATAGTGAAAATAAAGTATTTAGTTCGTCAATAAATTTAAAAGCCCGTAGAAATAAAAATAGGAATAAAGGAGGGACAAAATTGGGTGTCAACAATTAGCCGTTTGAAATCTGAATCGGATCTTTAAAGGTTGATCTCCTTTTTCAGAAATTTCGACAGTTTTGGCCATTTGTTGACCAGATCGTATATAAAAATGGCAAGGTGAAATCTGCAATGGCTGAAAACAAAGATGGTTTCTTGTTTGGAAGAGGAAAGAGGAAAGGGTTTGCACGAAAATAAGGGGGCAAGGATCTGCCATGGTGAAAGTTGGTCAAGGTTTTGCTAAAAATGGGATGAGAGAAGGTGGAGAGAGGGACGAAGGAGAGAGGGAGTGGACGACAAGGGACGGAGGGAAAGGGAGAGGAGAGAGAATAGGAAAGCGGCGATTAGGTTTGTTTTAGATTTTAGGAGATGAAAATGATGACGTGGGCCAGTCGGGTCGGGTGATATTGGGCCGAATCGGGTGTTGTAATTAAAAACGTGGGCTGAAAGAGTTGGGCTACTTATTGTTTGGGCCATTAATTGGCTGAAGTATTGGTCATTCCTCCTTCATTTTAATTATTCTTGGGCTTTTAATTTAATAACTAGTACAATATATATTATGTGAAGACAAATAGTAATTAGTATGTATAAAGTAAAATTAATTTAACGAGTACAAATCCTAAAATGAAACGATGACGAACCATTTAAAATTTGTGGTAAAGTAATACTAGTAATGTTGAAAATGAAAGTAATGATATTAATAGTAGTAGAAATAGAACAAAGTATCTAGCCTGTTAATAAATTTAGAAACCCAAGGAAATAAATTGGAATAAAGGAGGGACAAAATTGGGTGTCAACACTCAGCACTCGCGGGGCAGTACGAGGCATTGGTAAGCTTATCGTATTTGTATTTATTTAATTGCATTAATTGTTACGTTTTAAAAAATAACTTTTTTTTTACTATTGAACACAAATGCAGCTGGTGGCCGTACAACGATTACGCATGTTGGGGTTAGAGCATATGCCTTACCCCGGGCTTGCGGGGCTTGCGTCGGAGATAGTACGGATATCCGAGGATGGTATCCGGTAGGCAGGAGAGATTAGGCGCATGTAGGAGCCTGTTCCAGAGGCTGAGTATCAGCCAGAGCTAGGAGGAGGACCTGGTGCTCCCAGAGAAGGAGGCCGTGCTGCCAGAGGACGCCGTGCGCGTAGAGGACGCGATGCTACTGCTAGAGGACCTGGTGGTGGAGGATACCATCTGGTAGACGAGGCAAATGAGGCCGATCCCATTCCAGAGGACGTTCCCGTGCTAGTCCATCCGCAGCCGTTCTAGGCCGGTGGCAGCTCACCTCGGGACTCAACTACGTTTACGTCGGCGCTCCTACTTGCTGAGATACCTGGGTCTTCATCACAGCCGAGCCAAAATGCATACATGCAGGAGCGAGATAACGTCGCTTGGGCGGCGTTACGCGCTTCATTAGCTGATGAGCGACCTGTGAGGAATCTAGAGGGAGCCAGGATTCTAGACTTTGATGAGTTTTTGATCCCGGTTAATATTTAAAATACTTATTTGTTCATTTAAATTACTTATTTTAAATATATATGTTACTCATTATTTAGTAATATTTTATATTTTAGGATTCGGCGCCAGCGGGTCCAGCAGAGCCACCCACTCAGGCGTTTTCTCATGGGCCTGCCAAGCCAACGGTGTCTTCCCATGTGACTGTCGAGCCACAGGTTAACTTTTTATTAAAATTAGTTTTATTCAATATAAGGTCAATATTTAAAATACATATTTGATTATTTAAAGTACTTATTTTAAATATGTATGTTACTTATTATTTCATTTTTTTTTCCAGATTTTAGGATTCGACGCTAGTGGGTCCACAAAAGCGACCCATTCAAGAGCCTTCTCATGAGTCTGCCGAGGCAGAGGTGTCTTCTCATGAGACTACTGAGGCGCAGGTAAGATTTTTACTTAAAATCAATTTTATTCAATATAAGGTAAATATTTATTTAATTTGGACTTCTAACAGCATCTCCTCCAGGAGACTACCTCATATTCTGCACCAGACCCATCTCAGGAGCCTACTCAGGCGCCCGTTGATACACATGATTGATTATTCAACAAACGTTAATGTATTCAATATAAATAAGAAATGGTACTAATTATTATATACTTTTCAGGTTCATCCTTCGGCGCCTGCAATGGCGACTCCCGACGAGGAAGAGGTCGAGTTTCCAGACCCAGGTCAGCATGAGGTTCTGCCCGTGCTAGTGGGACCAGATCCCAAGAAGAAGCACATTCTAGTCAAGGGCGCACGAGCCAGGGGAAGAGGAGATGATCATGACTTAGAGCGCCCGGTTGTTAAGAGGAAAAAAGGTGATGGAGATGATGGCGAGGGCGGTGGGGATGATATGAGCCTTAGGCCTAAGGATAATCTTAGGCATACCACATGTGGGACCCTTCCACGATAGTGTATATACATTAGTGTTGTATAGTTTATCGTAAATATTATATATTTTTTGCATATCTATTTATATTTATAAATATTATCTTAGTCTGTATTATTGTTTATAGTTTCATATCCTAAATTGATAATAAAAAAAAACATGACACATTCGAAATAAATTTAAGCATTAATTTAAAAATAACACGAAACCTAAAAGATAAATAACGTAAAGTTAATGACTATAAGTCTTCAAACAAAAAAGGACTTTGAGCACTTTTCAACCACTAAAACGACAATTCAAACTTTTGTGTATCCTTGATGTATTGAGCCTACCTTATTAATCGTACAAATATAAGTAGGGTTCTATATAAAATATTAAAGTTTCGGAGTCTCAAAGCATGATTAATATATGGCTAAACTACGTAAAAAAGTGTGAAAATGTAATAAGAGGCTGTTTTGGGAAATGGTGGACTCTTTTACTGTGCTATAGGGGAGAGAGAATTTGGTTTAGCGCAGTATTTTACTGCGCTAAAGCACTTAACGATTCGGTCACGGTTAAGTGCTTTAGCGCAATAAAATACTGCGCTAAAGGTACTTAGGTCACCTTTTTTTTGTTGGGGTATTTTGGTTCAAAAGGTTTTTTTTTTGGGTCATTTTAGTTCTGGACTCAAACTTGACAACTACAATTTTGTGGAAAACTGAGTGAGTGCAAATTAATCAAAGCCCCATTTAATATTATAAGTGAAAAAGTCTCTGCTAACCTTAAATCTGATCCTATAAATACCCACCTACATAACTAAACTAAACTAAACATTAGCCCATAAAGCATACTCTTTCCGTTTCATATTTCATTTTGTTTCAAAATAAGTGGTGTTTTAGAATTTCAAGAAGAAATTGATCTTATTCTTTCAAAATTACTCTTATTTACATAATCAAGAATCATTAAATAGATCTTCTTTTCTAAGCATTTAATTAGAGATAAACTAGTAAAAATATCCCTAATTTTCTACGAATGAACACTTTCTTAAAAGGTATGCATAACTTAAAAAACCCACTTATTATAACAGGAATGGAGTAAAACAGAACAGAGAAACAAAAATCGAGTTATTGGGACCACCACTGGCATTGTGTTGCGTCTTGTTGTTGCTCCTAACAGGAAACTTGGCACAAAATGTTGGTACAATTGTGACCAGCTTGAGTCAATGCCTGGTGTGGTTACTCAATTTAAAAAAATTACCTATTTAAATTATTTTTCTTCTTTTTATTCTAAGGTCATTCAAAATTTATACATTTGCCTTATAAAGAAAAATGACCAAAATAGTCTCTTAAGTTTGGATTTTAAGTTAAAATACTCCTTAGTTTTTAACATAGAACCAAACATTCCTTATTTTTTATAATGCGTGTTAGCTATAGCTAAATCATAAGTGAAATTTAAAATCCTTAATATACTTGTTAGTCCCATGACCATATCCTCCACGTATTTGATAAAAAAAAACTGTTGTTATATCTTTACCTATATAACCATTTAATATCCCCCTAATAAATTAAAGTATGTATATTAATTGGTCGTCTGCAATCTCTTCAGCCACTGTGATATAATAAGATTATCGAGTGAACTTTTTTATCGTAAATTTGGTTGAGTGATTTTGTGGGAGAAAAACCCTAAGTTGAGTGATTTTTTGATACAAAACAAATTTGAATAACTTTACTACATAATTCCTCATAGTTGAGTGACCTTTTGAGATATTTACTCTAAGATAATCGATCATCTAATAAAACGTGATGAAATGAAAAATGTTTGATTAAAAAATAAAATTTATTACTCCCTCTGTCCCATATTAGTTGTCCACATTACTAAAAATATTTTTCCCAAAATACTTGTCCATTTACAAAATCAAGATAGAATTAATTAAAGTTTTTCAATTTTGGCCTTAACATTAATTATTTTTTAAAGTAACCAATATTGATGAGTATACAATTTATTAGAAAGAGATAAAAGTAATGTTGTAAAAATACACTTTTATTTATGATTTTTTTAAAGAACGTGTAAAAAAGGAAGTGGACAAGTAATATGAGAACAAACATACACTTTAATCCATACATAGAAATTAACCCGGATAACACGTTACTTTAGTTGCTGTAAATGAAATATACCACTGCTAGCCTCTTATTTATGGATCGTCAGATCGAGATAACCATTTTTATTCTTTACTAGGACAATATGCCATAAAAGCTTACACAAAATATTAGCACACATATATAGATCAAAATATTAAAGTGTGTGACTATCTCATCTAAAAGTTTAAGCTTGTTAGAGAGAACACACTTTTAGTTACTAATTTATATCTTCAACATAAATAACTTATGTAAAACACTTCACAATATATTACGTAGGAAAAAGTTAACCAAAGGAATTAATGGCACTTAGACTTCAATGCCAATTCCAAGCCGGATTTGCCATGTACTAGGTTGCCACAGTTTGCAGCTTGGGCATGTTTTCTAGTTTGTTAGCTGCTTTAACTCCACAATTAGTATCATGCGGACACGTGGCTACCTGTACTTTATCTGAACAAACCAGCAAACCCAGCTTCACTATATCAATAATCTGTTCCTGTGTGAGTTCTGGAAGCTTCTTATTAGCATTCATGTTCTCATTCTTCACAATGACTTCAGGCTTTTGTATCTCTGGAAGTTTCTGCTCCTTTAAGATGTTCTTCTCCTTCTTGCTGTATATTGCATAGAGCACCATTTGGAGTACACCAAAGATGAATCCCAATATATTTGGAGCCTATAAAAGATAACAAGGCAAATGCGTAAGACCATTGATAATATACAAGATATTTTAAGTAAACATGGATATATAAACATGCATGTTCGGGGAGGTAGGCTTTAAAGTAGGGGCGTAAATCGACAAACCGCACCAAACCGATAAATCGAGTCAAACCGAGAAAAAAATCCGACTGGTGGTTTGGTTTGACTTGGTTTGGTGTTGGAAAAAAAATCGACCATAATTGGTTTGATTTGGTTTTAGCTAAAAAAAGTCGAACCGACCCAAACCAACCCGACATTACATTTATTCAATTTTTAAAATATTTTATACATAAATATATTTATTTGTAATGTAATTTATAAGTATTTCTTAATTTTTTTTGTAGTTTTTTGTCTATTATCATATTATTTCAAGCTTGAACTTAGAATTTCTAATGTTAATAAGTTTTATATCCCATGAATGTTAGTAACTCAAAGAGAGTCCAAACCAACTCAACACTAATGCTAACAAAAGAAATTCAATTCTACAACTAGGAATGACAATAATGTTGAATATTTATTCTTTAGTTTTGCAAAATTGGTCTAGAGACTGAAAATACATGACTTAATTTTTTTTCTTTGTCATGTAATCAATACTTATTAGTCTTACTAATTTTAGCATGACTTAGTATTTTTAGATTATGATCATTTTTTTTATGGCTTATTAATTAACAATATTTATTTTAATCGATTTTATTATCTTTTTTGTTGAATATTTTAATACAATGCCATCACTCATCTCACATTTTGTGTTATTTTCTTAAGAAACACCTTAATTATATAGTTGTATCTTACTAGGACTAAAGAAATATTTGAAAAAGTTATGTCTTTTGTATGAAGACTTTTCCGAGAAAAAACCCGAAAAACCTGAGAAAACCTAATAACCCGAATTTTATTGGTTTGGTTTGGTGTATAAATTTAAAAACCCGACGCAGTTGGTTTGGTTTGGTATTTAAAAAATCCGAACCAACCCGATCCATGTACACCCCTACTTTAAAGTATGGGTTCGGTTCGGCAAAATTCAGTAGCTCTAACCCAAAAAACAAAATCACATATTAATATATGTTAAGAAATTTACTAAATATGTTAACATTTGAGGTTGCTATCCTAAATTTTGGAGTACATAAAATTAAAATTATGATCGGCCTTCTCTCTGCATGCAAGTGAAGAAGTGGTATATATGATGAGAGAACTTACAGCTATGTTAATGTCCTTTAGAAAAAGACCATAGAAGAACCACGCGACGGCACTTAATGTGAGAAAAACTGATAGGAGAAGTGGCATGTATTCCACACTCTTTGTTTTGATTACTTGTCTCTGCATGAAACGAGAAAAATTATAAGCATCGATATTTCAAGCATGGAAGGGCAAAAAAAAGAGAGGAACCTGATGGGAAAATCACAAATTGCACGTAAAAACTCACCACAATGCCTAAGGGAGCTACAAACACACACAATGAAAACACCAGGCAAATCCATCCAACCACTTGCCCACGAACATCCCCTTTGAACAGAAACTGAGTAACAAGGATAATTGCACCAAATCCACCAACCACTGATAATAAGAGCATCTTCACAGTTTGGACCTGTAAAAATTAAAAATTTTAACGATCAAAGTTATATTTTCTTCCTTTAGAAAAAGGAAAGTAAGGAAAAAAGAAAAACTCTTTAAAAGAAAAAAAAAAGGTACAAATTCTTACCTTGGCCTTCTTTGGTGCGTAGAAAAGGTAGAAACCAACATAGATAGTTTCGATAAAGACACCGAAGGAGTTTATAGTGATTAGAAGAGTCGTGTTTGTCTTCAGGAAAGCATAGTATATCCAAAGCATTGAACTGAAGAGAGCAACCACGTATGGAATTGATTGATACCCTTCTGTTGATTTCTTCTTGTAAATCTTATAAAACGTGGGTCTACAAGTGTGATAATATGGTGTTAGTCAGATTATATAAACAAAATATATACACCGAGAATTTTCAAAAAAATATAAGTAAATGGAGACTCACATTGGAGAAAGGAACACAACGAACGAGATGATGTTACCTGCAACATTTGAAAATATTTTAGGAATAAATATATCGTAAACTATCGAGGATATGTTAGTACGGTATACGTCAAGGCCGGAAAATCACATGTATTATATTAGTGTATATAATAGATGTTGAACTTCTTAATGAAACCATTAATGGTGTATCATGTATGTAGTGACTATCACTTTCATTGCTTGTTAATTAATGTGATCATATTTACGCTTAATTAACCGGTATAAGGCCTATATGTATGATACTTTGTTATGATGCACATGTACATAACATGTACAGTGGGTTAACTTATACTCTTCTCGCTCAGATTACTCTTATGAACAGATTATAAGGTGAAATGACCAGCTGAAAGAAAAATAATATATGTTCGATATCGTTTTGTTTAAAAAAAAAAAAAAAAAAGGGAGAACAAGAGACATTAATTATTTAAGGAATCCAGTAGGTATATTTGCTTAATAATCTAAGAAGCAAGAAGGAAAAAAGAGGTATATTTACCGAGGACACCAAAAGCAAAAGCCCAGTGACCAGACATACCCGCCATCTCTCTTTTTTGTAATTCTAGCCAAAGAATTGCAAATTTCTAGCACTGTTTCTCACACACAATGCTAGAGTAGCAAATGACAATCAAGTTTTCTACTTGGCTGTGAAATTAGAGGAGGGCTTGGTTCACATATTTATACAAGCAAGGGGTGGGAAAGTAGCTAGTTGCTACTTTGATATTAAAGATCCTTTTTCTTTAATTTTCTTTTCTATTGTATTTAGACAAACATTTAATCAAAGTGCAAAAAAACACTCATATGCTCAAAGCTCAAGGGTCCCATGTGACTCTTTTATTATGTCACCCCCCAATCCTTAGGAGCACTAATACTTACAACTCGTGCTTTATTTTTTTGAGGTTTATTCTTTTTCATTCTTGGTACAAAATGAACCACAAATAAGAAAAAAAATCAATTTAGAAATGATGTTGGGACCAATTAAAGCCAGCAATTTGTATCAATAATATAGAGATGATCAATTTGCTGCAGTGGCTGATGAGTTCAGGATAAGCTTTAGTTTGTTTTGCTTTAGTAGGCTTATCGTGTCCTGGTGGGTTATCATTTTAATCTGTATAAATGTATAATGAGATGAAATATATGGATCAAATTTCTATGTTTCTTAAATTTGTAAAATGCTACGTTTTTTTCCCCGTAAAATGCTGGTGACATGAGTTTAATTAGCATAATATGTTTTTGTTACATGGATTGTGCTTTAATTTATGCTTACCATGTTAAATATCTTAATATTTAATTCAAAAACTTAAATCAATTGCACAAGAAATTGAAACTGGTCCATATATAGGACTGGCGAAATTAGACAGAAAATTGCGCAGATTACCCTTCTTTTGGGGTGGTCTTTAAATATGGCCCCTCATATTTGTGGTCTTTAAATTTTGCCCTTCACTTGAAAAATGGCCTTATACATGAGGTTCTGGGTTCGAACCCTCGCTCAGGCATAAATTTAAAAAAAAATCGCAAGGCAAGGCTTGGGTCGCGTGTATGCCGGATCCGACATACACTTGTTAAGGAATAACCAAAGTTATGCCGGATCCGGCATACTTATGCCTTATGAGAAAACTTTTAGTTAAACCTTAACTAAAAATCTGCCCATGAGGCAGAACTTTTCCTTAAGACATAGTTTAGTTATGCCTTATGGGGTAGACTTTTAGTTAAGGGATAACTAAAAGTATGCCCATAAGGCATAACTTTTCTTTTAAGACATAAACTTTGCCTTATAAGGCAAACTTTTAGATATGTCTTAAGGAAAAGTTCCGCCTTATGGGGCATGCTTATGGTTCTGCCTTATAGGGCAGACTTTTAGTTAAGGCATAACTAAAAGTATGCCCTTAAGGCGGAACTTTTCCTTAAGGCATAAACTTTGCCTTATAAGGCGGAACTTATAGTTATGCCGGGTCCGTCATAACTTTAGTTATTCCTTAAGAAGTGTATGCCGGGTCCGGCATACACGCGACCCAAGCCTTGCTTTGCGAATTTGTTTTTTAATTTATGCCTGAGTGGGGATTCGAACCCAGAACCTCATGATTTCTACGCAAAGCTCAGAATTGCAATGCGAAGGGCAAAAATTAAAGACCAACCCAAAGGAAGGGCATTCCTGCGAATTGTCCGAAATTAGATCGTAAAAATGAAGTAATTGCACGGGTTGTGCTTCAAATGGACAGGTCTTTAATTTTGTCCTTCAAATGGGATGGTCTTTAATTTTTGGCCTTCAAAATCGAACTTATACCTAGTATAAGTTCTTTAAAGCGATATCATAACTTATGCACAAAATAGGGTCAAAAGTGCAAATGACCTCGTAAAAATATAACCCGCTCAACATGCCTAAATTCGATAACTCGCTCATCGTGTCTCCCTCAAATTTAGTCTTTCTAAAAGTTATATTGTTTTGGGCTAAGTATGTAGCCCAAATTAACCTATGAGAGAAACCTTGTTAAAATTTGATTTGTTATATATAGTTATAATAAAGAAGAAAAAAGAGTTTTATTAGTTTTGTTTGAAAATTTAAAATTTATAAGAAAACAAATAACAAAAGTAAATCTTGAATTCGACTTTGACTCATTGAATCATTATTTAGTTCAACTTGACCCAATCACTCTATGACTCATTGAATCATTGTTTAGTCCAACTTGACCCAGTCACTCTCAGCCCAAGTTATATTGGAGCTGGATTGCGCAATGAGCCATTTATTGAGGAATATTTATTGTTTTGCTTACTTTAAAGGGTCATTTGCACTTTTGGCCCTATTTTATACTGATCTTTAATTTTTGTCCCTCAAATAGAAATTATGCCTTGTAAGGCATAAGTACTTTATGAATCCGGCACAAGTTGTACCAGATTTCTTAAACAACTTATGCACCGGAAGGCATAAATTTCATTTGAAGGACAAAAATTAAAGACCAGTCCCATTTGAAGGGCAAAAATAACCTGCCTCAAATTCATCCCATCCTGCGCATCTATCACCCGTATCCACGTATTGCATGAATTATGCTTGTCACTATGATTGAATCCAAGAGGTTTCGTATCATCTTCTCTAATTGCTAAAACAGATATTTTTGGAACGTGTTGTATGCAATATGATCACTGTCAAGGGAATAGAAACTTTACTTGAATGAGCTCATAAATAAACTTTTGATTTTACCATAAGGACGTGTGCCAATTTGGACACTCTAATTGGTTTATTATATATAGTATCGATATTACAACAGTAATACGTACCATGTGTATATACATACATTTGCTTGTCTGATTTTGATTTCATATGCAAAAAACAAAGAGACATTATAGTGATTAAAAGGGGTCTCAGCCTTCATAAGTAAGATAAAAAAAATTGAGAGATCGAGATCCAAAGATGCATTCTGATCACATCCTCAAAATTGCTTGGAGAACTCAAATCTTTTATACTCATGTTATAAAGTTGAAATAATGAATTCATGGTCCAACCCCACCCATTCCATCATTTTCTCCGGTTAAAGCCTATTTAACTTTTGAAGAAAAAGTATTGAGTCATTTTAAAATCGTGACGATTAGTAATTAAATATAATATAGGGAAAATGTGTAAATATATCTCTGATCTAGAGCAGATATATCCTTCTTAAAAAAGCGGTGCATATATAACCTTGTTGTTACAAAAATGGTGCAAATACACCCTTTTCGCTGACATAATTTTATTTTAAAATCATTTAGCTTATTTTTTCATTAAAAAAATATCACATGGCTTTTAAAAAATAATCCTATCAATTTTTTTAGTAGACTTGTTTTCTTAAAGGAACGTGGCAATTTTTTTTTTTTTTTGTGAGTTATCTGGTTCGCCTAAAAAATATCTCGGTGGCTAATAAAAAAAATAAGTCTACCCTATTTTTAAACTAACAGACCCGACTCACCAGAAAAAAAAAATTACCACGTGGCTTTAAAAAATAAGATTACTAAAAAGAATGAGTAGACTTATTTTTTAAAGCCACGTGGTATTTTTTTTTTAATTAAAAAACAAGTTAAATGATTTTTAAAAAAAAATCGGTCAGTGAAAATAGTATATTTGTACCATTTGTGTAACGGCAGGAGTATATATGCATCAGTTTTTAACGAGGAATACATCTGCTCTAAATCGCAAAATTAACGGGTATATTTGCACCTTTTCCCGATAATATAATGTCTATGAATATATGTCGGTCTACGTGATGAGTCAATAAGAAATCCCCCAGTGCGGGTGTCAAACATGGTTCAATATTTTTTTTTTCTAAATAAAGACCCAAATGTTTTACTAGTAAAATATATATGTTTTGCGTTCTTAAATTTACTAAGAACTATGGCTAAGAAGAAGAATATATTTGACATGCCCCATGAATTATTGACTCAATGAGAATATGTTAAGTAATTTATTAACGTGTCATGTGTATCTTGATATAAAGACTATTACGTCATTTTATATGAAGAGGTTTTATATCAATGTGTCGACTCCTTGCCAGCAATCCTGACAGGAAAGATAACGGTGGACGTGCTCAACAACTTTGCCCGAGCTTCCAGCAATGCTTCGAATCAATTGCTCGTTTTTGATGTAAAACTGAATAATAAATAAACTGCTTCTCTGAGTGGCGCCAAATTAATCTTTCTATGGATTGCCTATTCAATTTCACCCTTTCCCTAGGGATATCTCGTAGGACAATGTCGGGGCCAGAGAGACTGAGGTGAATATTGTTGCATCGCCTCCAACAACTTCTTTTGCCAAGTGAAAAATGCTTCGGTTAACCCCACTAGATCTTCACTATTATCAGCTGGGAAGAGTCTCTCTCGTTATAGTATGATTTAGTTATAATTAAATTATGAGTTAAAAGCGAACTCTAGTATACCCTTTCTTTCATCGTACCTAGTTTCATAAGGTCATAACCATATCCCTTTGGTTAAAACCGTTGCTATCTTTACCTACATGATCATTTAGATCTCCCCTAATAAAAATCTGTTGGTCGCCTAGAATCTCTTGAACCAAGGTGCCATATCTTCCCAAAATTTAGTTTTGGCTTCCGTATCTAATCATATTTGCAGAGCATAAGCACTAATGATATTGATTTATCTCATTTCCGCATGCATATAAGGCCGCAACTCGCTTTACCTAGCTCTATAATCTTATTCTCAAGTCTTAAAGCTCTACAGTACCTTTCATAAGGTCCTATATACATGCAATATTAATGAAAAAATGATGAATGGAAATAATTACTCTACTATATGGTCATAAGATAAAATTATTTAGATCGATAATATCGACTGACAGAGATTTGAAATGATGTAATAGGTGATGGTAGAAAACAACACCATTGGTAATTCGAACCCTCTTGCTTAGCCTGACTGATATGAATTCACACC
Organism: Lycium barbarum; assembly: GCF_019175385.1. Taxonomy (NCBI): domain Eukaryota; kingdom Viridiplantae; phylum Streptophyta; class Magnoliopsida; order Solanales; family Solanaceae; genus Lycium; species Lycium barbarum. Next base: position 126,705,073 of record NC_083339.1, on the reverse strand, counting down.
GGTTAATCCCTTTAAGGTGGGTAAAGCGCCCCATCAAGAAGTTCTTAATTACCAAGATTAAGGGTATTAGAGAAGTTTAATCATCCCACTCTACCTTTTGGCGGTAATGAAAACATATTTCGGAAGCTAGTGCTTTTAATCTGGCCCTACTATTTCATTGCATTATGGAGTATCACTTACTGGTTTTCTTGAATTTATTGTGAGATTTTCATAGCTTTGATCTTCTAAATGAGAACATCCTAGTATCATTGAGATTTCTATGCCAATAAACTACTAAACCAAAGTAAAAAGGGGAGAAGTGGGATGGGTTAAGGAAGTTTAGTTATATGCAACAATTAGCCAAAGGTCATTTTTTAAGGATTTCATTAAACAAAGCCAAAAGTTCAAGATCACCCCTTATGGTGTTCTTTTTACGCAATTTCTCCGTTTGACTCGGTTGAAAGATATTGAATTTCTATTAACGCCTTTCCAATTAAAAGAATTTTAAAAACTTTGAGTTCTAACTCTACGACGACTGGGACATAATATATTTATTGCTTCATTTGCAAATTATATTACTATATTGTATACACCATTCCAACCTCCAAACGAGCAGCATGAGGAATGTCTAATGCAATTGGAGGCTCTCTGCAATTCCTATCAAGAAAAGCATAAGCCATCACAAGAAATTGCTTCACAAAATTCGACCCTTTGCGTACTTTCAAGTGTGAATGTCCCAAAAAATAGGCAGTGCCACTTTCCCTTGCATCAACAATTTCTTGAAGTTCCTTCCTTACTGATGGATTCATCTTAGGACTACTTGCAGGCAACATAAATCTAACTTTTTTTCTCCTTGTAGTAGTAGTAGTAGTAGTAGGATTTTCAGGATTTTCAATATCTGTTACTTGTTCATCACTTTCATTTTGTTCAACAACAGGGACTAATGCATTTCCATTGGTCCCCAAAATTATCATTCTTCCTTCTTGTAAAACCAAGGGTTCCTGATGCCGTTCCTCTCTGGCGATGAACTCGCCTATCGAGCTAATAATCTGATCCTCAAAATCATTAACATCCCTTACATGATCACGATATCCATATCGAACAATGCACCTATATATCTTGTATTCTTTATGGCCAATCCTGCCAATGAGGTATCGCTCGTTTTTGGGAATGTATGGCACGGGCAAAGACTTGAAGGACAGTAAAATCAGCACTTGATGGAATGCAGGGAGGTTAGTAATGAAATGAGAGAAAAAAGCTGGAATTCCTGTCACAATATTACTATGGATGAACCCAATACCGGACACTCTAGAAACTCCAAGTCCAGGACTTAAATCTGTCAGCCAGTCCACAGTCACCTTGTTCTGTATGTCGAATTCGTACTTTTTGATAGTACCATAGTGCCAAGAGACCATGATTGTCATAAAAATCAATGACAGAAAAACGACGCACCAAGCTCCCTTGATAAAGTTCAAGAAACAGGACAATAGGTACAATGCCTCTATTGAACCAAAGAATAACAAAAACAACACAGAGAGAAATGCAAGAATCTTCTCCCATTGCAGTGCTATAATTAGTGACATAAGACAAGTTGTCACTAGCATTCCACAAATAACAGCTAAACCTGGGACAAAAATTGAGCAAAAAAATTTATGAGATAACATTTGTGCCAGTAACAATATGGGAGTCAGAAATGCTTAGTGCTAAACACCAAAAGAAACTAAAGTTTTTGATCACTGTATAAAGTTATACCTGTAGCGTTTGCAATAGCTGATATATCTCGAAAACCTATCAAGATTGACAGGCTAAGGAACATGAGCATCCAGTTTACATCAGGAACATAAACCTGTCCATGTACTTTTTCTGATGTGTGGATAACTTTGACTCTCGGGAAGCAAGCAAGTGCTTGACACTGGTTTATGATGGAAAAACTTGCAGTAATCGTAGCTTGGCTTCCCACGAGGGAAGCAAAAAGGGACAATATGTTGAATATATGAATAAGGTGTCCTGAGCAGTTGATAATTGAGGATTAGAAATTCGAAGGAACAAACCACTACCATGACAACTATAAAAAAACATTTTGTCAAACTTACTATGTGTCACAGATTCACTAAGATGAGCAACATCATCTGAAGTGCCAAGGCGTTTGGAAAAATAGGCTGCTTGACCAGCATAACATAATACAAGCGCTGGATATACCAAAAAGACAAAAGTTACCTGCACAAATAGCATCCTGTATATTTTTATCTCCTTGATCACGTACCTATTTAAGAATGGCTAATGAATTATGTAAGTACCTTAATAGATCGCTTTGAAAAGTGACCTAAATCTGCAAACATTGCCTCTGAACCTGAAAATGTAAGCCTTCATATATCAGAAAACTTTGGTTTCAGAATTACTTGGAGATAATTGATGAACATCAAAATGAAGGTGCAATACATAAATTCCAGTTAAGACAACTAACCCGCTATACATAAGGCAACATTGCTTAGAAGTTTCCAACTTGGGATATCTATTGTCTTAATGAACCTAAACATGTATGTTGGGGATATAGCCCAGAAGATTTGGGGATGATGAATTATATTGTAGATTCCAAACCCACTTATAAACATGAGCCACATGATGACAATTGGAGCAAAGATGAAACCAATTCTGTTTGTCCCATATCGTTGCAGCATGAAAAGGCAAATCAAGATGGCACATGCTACTGGAACTGGTATATCTGTCAGTACCATTTTAACGAATTAGTAGCTAAAGATGCAGTATCACTATCCTCCAAAAAGTAAATCCTTGCTATTTCAATGTCCAAAACAGAAAGTTGCAGGTTAGGACACTTACATCTCTTTAAATACCTGTCAACTGATTGTCTTGCCTTTTCTGAAGAGGTAACTGATAAAAGTTGTATAACAAAAATCAGCTCCAAAGTCCTGAGTATTATATAAATATCTTGCTTGATAAGTACTAATAATAAATTCTTACATCGGGGTGCCAATTTTGACAATGAACGTCTCAGATTTGACGTTGCTGATAAAACTAAAATGAAAACAGGAAATCATTTTAAAACCCAATCGTGTGAAATTAGGGCGTAATCTGAAAAATCCCCAAGTAGTGAGAATAATAGTGATAAGACTAACCCGAAAGAGCAGGGGTAAAAATTCCATCACAGATTATCAAACAGGAACCAAGCAACGCCAAAAATAGCAGCAAGTAGTGGCTGCTTTTATATCTTCCAATCGCTCTTCTTGCCCTTGATTCCACCTTCATTTTAGACGGAGTTCCTTCCTCTTGATGCATAAGCTCCATAACACTTAAATCACTCGGAAGCAGACCTACGTTGGCGCGCCTACAAAGTAGGGAATACAAAGCAAACGTGCCACCTGCAACAATTCATTAACATTTAGACATACAACGAATCTATATGATTTGAACATATCAATCTTAGCCAGAGGTTTTTAATTTACCTTCTCCGTTATCATCAGCCTTCAAGACTATAAAGGCATATTTCAACAAGGGAATAATGGTTAAAGTCCAAAAAACAAAGGAGAAGAGTTCATATATCTGCTCTCCTGATTTGATGTTGCTAGGATCAATTGAACCGAATGCATACAAGGGAGTAGTGCTTAGTCGACCATATACTACTCCGAGGGTTTGAAACGACAGAACAACGGTACGCCTCCACGTCTCTTTCTACAAATTCACCACACAAAGGAATAAAACATGAATGACTTCTAGCATAGTGATGAAATGAAACCATGTAAAGCTTTGGACAAAGCCAGTTTAGCTTTTGAAACTGAAGTAGCTGGAGTTTCAAAATTCAAAAATTGTTTTAAATCATAGGTTCAAATTCCAGGTGCTCCTGCCACTAATTTGGGGGTCTGAAAAAGAATCTGATTACATTAGGTCTATTGCACAAAATATTACTTTGCATTTCTACACGAAACTGTTTTAATATCTTGAACTGTTGGGCTAAAACTGTCCAAAGATACTCATGATGGGATATTATCCGTTTTAGCTAAGCCCCATACGGTTTTTCCCAAAAGGTCACTCTCTCTCAAACCATTAAGAGTATCAATGTACAACATATCCTAGCTTCTTTTCCTCACCAACTTCTAATGTGGATTTTGTTTGCACACCAACAATGGTAACCTCTTGATCACATGACCACAATATTTACAAATGATTGAAAATTCATTAAAAAGTGTGGGGAACGCTTACCTTAATAGCATAATGAATGGACACAGGGCTGAGTGAAGGATCCATATCTCAGATAAACGAAGCAGGAATGCAAGATAGCCTTTGACAAATTTAAAGTAAGAACTCCATTTTCAAGTGAAAGGATTAAGAGAGCAACAACATTAAACACATAAGTTGCTGAGAGGAATTGACTAACGGTTGATACGAGGGAGACACACGTTAGGAACAAGGTCCAAATATATAGAGTTTTGACAGCATAGCACAAGGGAAGAACTATGGTATTTTACTACTATAATATTACAAGTCTAAATGCTATGTCATTTGTCTAACATCTACTTTGTTAGAGAACTAGAGCAATTATATTAAGGCATAAGTTGTATATCCTTAGCCAAAACAAACAAGGAACCCCTATTTTAAAATTCTGAAATTGAGTACGGCAAAAAGATCCTAGAGAGTGGACTGAGTTATATATAAGTGGAAGAAAATCAGAATAAACTTTTGGTATTGCATCACATGTTCGGTTTAGTTAGGACTGAAAGGAAGAGTTTTTAATTATTCACATGCGATGCTGACTGGTTGAACTAATCATATTCCACGGTATTTTTTTTTTTCTGAATTCTGGAAATCTAGTATTTTCTTTATTTTTTGGGTCAAAGAGAAAAGGATAAATGAAGTCTTTATCAATGAGTTTTAAGTCTTATATTACTGAAGGTTGAAAAAATATTTACACAATCGAGTTACTTAAAACGTAATAAGTAAATTTCTATAATAAACACTAGTCAGTAACATTATAAAAATCGTAACAACTTTGCCATCACAAACTAGGGGTGTCAATGGTATGGTTCGGGCGGTTATTTTATAAAAACTTTACCGTATTAATTTTTTGGTTATTTCATTTTGTAGAACCAAAACTAGACTTTTCGAAACCGTCCCATCATGTCGGTTTCTCTTCGGTATCGGTACGGTTCGGCTAAATTTCGTTTTTTTTTTTTTTAAAAGAACATCATGTTATAGTCACTAGTAAAAGTTAAGACACAATATCATACATACAACACTCTCTAAATATTTTTACTGATTAAAAGGTGATGAATCAAGAAAATATGAAAGACAACAAGAATAAAGATTGATCCCACTATTTTACAATAGTGTAAAATAATGTTAAGCAAAAATAACTATATTTTAGATTGCACGAGGGGGGAAAATCAATGAAGACGAGACTCAAGAACTGAGACTACTAAGATTGAGTATCCACTGAGAGAATTTAAAATCATAAGAGAGGAAAAATATCTAATATTTTGTAGCTTTCTATCCAAAATCGTTGGAATACCTTGTAGCTTACTAGTTACTACTCGAGATGTTAGACCTAATTTAAGTTCAATAGGAGTTAATTATGTTGCCAGCTTGTAGTCGTTTTCATCATCCCAAACCCAAGGCGAAAATTTTAATATTTTATAGTATGTAAATTTAATATATAAAATATATTTTACTTATATATACTTATTCGGTTCAGTTCGGTATTTTTTCGATTTATTTTTATAAAATTAAAAACAAACCTAATTATTCGGTACGGTTATAAATTTATATAAAAACCGTCGATTTTATTAAAAGAAATCTAAAAATCGGTTCGGTACGGTACGATTTGGTCGATTAAGTCGGTTTTTTGAAAACCATTGACACCCCTATCACAAACTACACTGAGATAATGCGAAAAAACGATATCAATATATATACCTTAAATACTTTGTGTTACACTGTTTCTGGTATTGAATGGTTTCGTCATTGCTGACTCTGTTTTACAAAAATAATAAATTGATGATTTTATTATTCAAAATCATTGCCGAACAAAGCTTGGAAACGACAACTACAAAGTGACAATTGAGCTATCAATGCATAAACAGAGGACTCCATTTGGAGAAATGCCAATTTCCCGCCAGTATATTCCATTCTTGGACTATTCCATTAGTATTTCCTCAAACCTAGAAAATTCCATTTGTACTATTAAATGAGTTCCTGGAGTCTGTCAATTTGCCATGGTAACTAAAAATGAATAGTATAGTAATTAGTGTTATGCTAATATGGTCATTGATCACATCCGATAAGTGCTTTGGCAAGCATGCGTGAGATGATTTAATAACTACCTAATCTCTGAAGACTTACACAAACGAGTTCGGAGCCTAAAGGGCACTAAAATGCACAAAATAAATCAAAAGGGGTACTCCATTCCACAATATACCAAAAGGGTATAACGTGGAGGGGCCAACGTTATTACCCCAGTTTTTTTCCCCTGTCAGACAAAAAAAAAAAAAAAATTAAAAGTATAACGTGGAATGATCCACGTTATACAAAATTTATAATTCACGTTATACAATGTTTTCATCTTCCCATTTCATTCTAATAGTCATATATATTGTATAACGTGGATCAGTCCACGTTATATATATATATATATATATATATATATATATATATATATATATATATATATATATATATATATATATTACCCCCTCCCACCCCCGCAACGTTTTACAAAAATAGTTTGTAAGACGTTGGCCAGATTTAAATTATATCCGGTTGTTTTTTTAATAAAAAAAAATTCAGTGATTTTTTAATTTTTAACTCAAACATACGCCACAAGTCATATAGTAATTAACTCAAACAAATATTTTAACTCATACAATAATTAAATATGTGTTATATATGCGAACATTAAAAAAATATTAAAATATAAGTTAAATAAATGTCACACATTAACTGAGTAGTAAATGTTAAATTACATACGTTATTAAACAGCAGAAGACATATTATATATTCTTGAAAGATTACATAAGGAAACAACGATCGTACAACTTAGGAAAAAACATAAGAACCAACAAGCAACAACAACTATTGATTTCTGTCGGGGCAGCGATTCTTGTTATGACCTGTTTGCTTGCACGTACTACACTTCCTAGCCATGCGAGCAAAAAATTACAAGCAAACAGGTCATAACAAGAATCGCTGCCCCGACAGAAATCAGTAGTTGTTGTTGCTTGTTGGTTCTTATGTTTTTTCCTAAGTTGTACGATCGTTGTTTCCTTATGTAATCTTTCAAGAATATATAATGTCTTCTGCCGTTTAATAACGTATGTAATTTAACATTTACTACTCAGTTAATGTGTGACATTTATTTAACTTATATTTTAATATTTTTTTAATGTTCGCATATATAACACATATTTAATTATTGTATGAGTTAAAATATTTGTTTGAGTTAATTACTATATGACTTGTGGCGTATGTTTCAGTTAAAAATTAAAAAATCACTGAATTTTTTTTAATTAAAAAAACAACCGGATATAATTTAAATTTGGCCAACGTCTTACAAACTATTTTTGTAAAACGTTGGGTGGGGGGGGGGGGGGGCGGTGGAGGGGGGTAAAATATATATGACTAGTAGAATGAAATGGGAAGAGTCATCTTTGTCGTGTATTAATGAATGAAATGGGAAGATGAAAACATTGTATAACGTGGAATGATCCACGTTATACTTTTAAATTAATTTTTTTTTTCTTTTGTCTGACAGGGGAAAAAAAATTGGGGGTATAACGTTGGCCCCTCCACGTTATACCCCTTTTGGTATATTGTGGAATGGAGCACCCTTTTTGGTTTATTTTGTGCATTTTAGTGCCTTTCGGCTCCGGACTCTAAACAAACACCATTTAGATTTGTTCTTCATCTCTGATAATTTATTTGGTGAGCATCCGTGAGATCAATGTTTTTTTGGTTTCATCTGATATCAGGTATCTGTTTTGGAGCCCCGACTAATCCGGATTCATGCTGCATAAGATCTACTAAAGGTGAAATAACCGTAACAAGATCTTTTCCATTCGTACTGCTCAAATCCGAGACCTTTGATTAAGGGTGGAGGAACACTATCCATCCTACTACAACCCTTGGTAGTGGTGAGATCGATGTTAGTACATCTCTAGGACACTTCAAACAAACAGCATCTGAATTTGTTCTTCAATCTTGGCATGTACATGGTCTAGTAGAACTGTTTAATCTTCAACGGGTTTCCTGTGCTTGGAAGGACCCAGTGTACACTTCCAAAAATGTCAAGTTTCGTAGACACAGAGAAAAACAACAGAAAGAAAAATATTTTTGCGAATGAAAAAGTATAATTTCCTACATAACACCCAGTCATATGCTTCAGACTTTTCAGACAGATCCAGTATTATATCTTGTTTTGAAAAAGATTCTTCCAGGATACCCTTTTGCATGGAAATATAAAAAAACTGCTATAGTTTTCCATAGGTATGTCAGAAAGATGATTTGGACAAGGAGATCTGAGCTCATAAGCTCTTGCCAAAAAAGCCATCCCATCCATCAAAAGTACTTCCACCCAAATGCTACAACCTTTTGTCTCTGTCAAAGCAAATCTCAATGTGCAACTTGGAAGTTCTACAAACAAAGTCGGTATACCCACAAAATTACAAGCTTATAGAAGGAACAAAGAGATGTAACACAGGACAAAAAATAGGTACATGGAAGTAAGTCTCGGCCTCTTTCTTTAATGAGATTTAAACAGCAGGCTCTCAAAGATGGGAAAAAAAACTTACTACGGATTATTGTGGAAAAACTGCTACTAAAAAACTATCAACCTCTTATTCTGGAACTTCCAACATCATGAACTCTTGGTCCATCCTAAACCCTGAGGCTTTCAAAAATAGACTACATAGGCTTCCAAGCTTTTGAAACTGCAGGGCAGGGGCGGATCCACTAAGGCCCAAGGGAGTGCCACGCCACCCGCAAGCTTCGGTGAAAACACTATGTATATATGTATCTATAGATATAAGATCCTATGAATAATTATATTGCCACTCGTAGTAACAGATAAAGGATGGTGCCTGTGGTAAAGGGCCGAAGATACCTCCTTGGTGATGAGGGATCGAGCCTCACTTGCACTACTTTAGTTAAATTTTTGGCTTGCTTACTAAATAGACATAGCAGCACAGTTGCCTCTTTCCTTTCTTTTTTTTCTCTTCAATTCCTTAATTCCTCTTGACTTGCTTTTAATTATTAATACTGTTGACTATCTTTATTTATTAATTCTTGACTCTCTTTTTTCCCTGTTATTGATTATTTGCTTAAATATAAAATTTTAAATTATCATAAGTTTTTAGTCCAAAGATCTTCTCTCTCTACCATAAGAACAAAAACCTTTGTACGCCAAGTTGTTATAATTATTACTCCTTCCGTCCCAATTTATGTGGTACCTTTCATATTTTGAAAGTTAAACGGGGTTTTCTTTGACCACAATCTTTCATGTCTTTTAAATATTTTATAATGTCAATTATTGTGAATTATAGTACTTTTTATGTAGTTTTCAAATATTAAATTTTATGTTAAAAAATTTGAAGATCCTATGTCCGAATTCATTGTTAAAATTAACAAGTTTGACTCTCGAAATTCGAATGGTGCGACGAAACGGGCCAGAGGGAGTATGTTTTTCGGTTCGATCAATATGTCTAATATAAATTGAGAAAATGAATAACTCGACCCGAATATAATTTGAAAAGATGAATAACCTGACCCGAAGCCCAACATAATCAAACCGACTAAATATTTAGTCTCTTGGATTAAAAAAAAAAATGGCACCCGGAACCTCCAAATCCTGGATCCCCCTCTGCTGCAGGGTGCCAAGCCTACCAGAAAACCATATAGCTTCTTTTATAGAATAAGTCCTTTCTCAGATGTTGCTACTGGCCTTGAGGAAACAATGGATGATCTTGTCAAACTATTGGGATAAATGCATCTTTTTTTGTCTGGATAAGTAACTACTGGGATAATGCAAATTAACAGGAAAGAATAACTAATGATAGAGATTTAATGTGTGACATCAATTTGCGATCACCAAGTCACTTCACAAATGACAAAGCTTTGGACACCACGGTTAGTTAAATAATAGGCATTAAATGAAGAAATACATTTAGATTAGCCTAATGCATCATAAAACATGTTTGTCTCTACATTCAGAAAAATACCAAAGTGAAACTTATTTCTCTTTTGGTCAAAGTAAGGATGACAACCAAGGTAAGATATTTTCTGGAAAAGATCCACTCTGAACAACATCCATTAACCAATATTTTGACAGAGCCTTGGTAATAATATAACGGAGTTTTTTCTTGAAATGGTGCAAAGGGAGAGCCCTTTCCAGTAAATGGTGTTGTTGGATTTTTTTCTTTACAAAAATGGTCAAAAAGTATAGATCTAGGCGTGCCTCCAGTGTGTTTAGAACGGGCACTCCCTTTGCACCATTTCAACAAAAATTGTACCCAAAGTGAAACGAATATTTCTTTTGCACAAAGTAAGGATGACAACTAAGGTAAGGCATTTCTGGAAGAGATTCACTCTGATCAACATCCAGTAACTGACAGATTTTGACAATGCCTTGCTAATAATATAACATACAGATGCAATTGTGCACCTGAAACAATAAATCGGAGTAATATACTGTTTGAGAAAAGCGTTAAGTTTTATAAGGTAATATGTTCTGTGTATAGATGCACATGAATACATCCTTATACAGTCAGACCTCTCTATACCTCTATAACAACATTTCACTATATCAACCATGTTTTTAGTGGAACCGATCTTTCATGTTATGTTATATTATAGGTTTTTTATAACCGCACTTTGCTATAGCTGCCAAATCATATCGGAACAAATGATGTTGTTATAGAGAGGTTTGACAGTAACTTTGAGAAAAGAAAATTTCTCTCTTCTTTTATAGAATGTCCTGCTAGCATCTCAAAAGTATTCTAATTAACCATTTCAGTTTGGTATTCCATCATCACATGCGCTAATTAAGCATTCCCACTAAGGACAGCTGATTCTGATGTATGCCTCTAACATTAACATCAGGGAATGAAGCTAATATCCATGTATAAATTATAATTGTATATCAACAAAGCTAGCAGAGGAAGCATTGAGAAAAAGAGTGCACAAACACAAACTACTTCTCACCTTTTTAGACAATATCTTAAAGCTTCTTTGCTTTACCTTCTTTGCTTTGCAGATTTTCAGCACATCCAATAGTGATAGGCTGGAAGGAAATAGAATATTATGCTGCAATTCCACACCTCAATTGCAGAAGGATTCTTCTGAATGATATGTACAAAACACAATCTGCAGGACTAGTTGTTGGTGCTTCCTGTGCATTAATGTAGAGGAACTTTTAGAATACACAAAAACGACAATAATTAGCTTACCTTGATGAAAAGGGATTGCCATTAAAAAGAAAATGCCCCACTCTGTACTCTTGCTTCCATGTATGCTGTTGCACTCACTGTGTCAACTCTTCTTGAAAGCAGAAGTGTTCCAAATCTAACAGTCCAATGACTTGTTTATGAACTTCTACTTAATTTCCAAGAGCTTTTTTCTTGTATACCATCCAAATTCCAAATGTTCCACAAGAACAAACTTTCCTACCAAAACCCTCTACAAGAGCAAGATCCATTCTTGATATGATGGAAGCGACTTGAGTCCCTCAGTATAATTTCATGTTCAATGATTTTGGTGATGTATGTCATTGCAGTATGACAGTCTCCACAAACTCGCAGGTTCTTGGTTATTCTAATAGGCACTCCAGGTGCTGACGTGAGAATGCCATAAGCAAGGGCCAGTTTTTCACTATATTCAACAAGATCGCCTTTCTCCTCATCATCTACATCATGAAGCGCAAAACTTGTCTCTGGATTATGCCCATTGCTTTGATACGGTGAATCAGGTCTTCTAGCAGACTATATATCTTTTCAGACATTGGATGAGATCTGTCCCCGACAAAGAATGTAACAGTCTCCTTCATTCCTTGAACCCAACTACATCCGGGTCTCTTCTTTATGCCAGAATTTTTCATAAGAGATCTAACCCGGGCCACATCTTTCCAATGTTCGGCATTAGCATATATATTTCAAAGAAGTGTATAAGTCCCATCATTCTCAGATTCCAATTCTGACAGCTTTGCAGCAGCATGCTCCGCAAGATCCACATTTTTATGGACTCTACAGGCACTAAACAGTGCAACCCATTCTGCTGAGGTTGGTTCCATTGGCATGCGTTCAATGAGCTTCATAGCTTCCTCCAGTCGACCAGCACGACCCAAAATATCAATCATGCAGGCATAGTGTTCAGCCCCAGGCACAACTCCAAAATCCCCCTTCATGTTGTTGAAGTAAATCATACCCTGGTCAACCATTCCACGGTGGCTACAAGCATATAGCCCCAACTAGAAAAGTTACACCATCTATGGGCAGACCTACTCCTCTCATCACGTTAAACACTGGGAGAGCCTGCTCCCCACGACCATCCATTCCATAGCCAGTCATCAGGGATGTCCATGACATAGTATTCCTCTGGCGCATGTTATCAAACATCTCCAGATTTGGCATACATGTCAATGAGACAATTAGCCACAAAGACTATTGTAGGTTCATACCATTGTCGTAACTCATATGCATGAATTTGGCTACCAATCCTAAGACTAGACAGACGAGCACAAGCCACCAGAACACATAATATAGTATATGCATTTGGCATTACATAGCACTCATCCTTCAGCATGGCCGAAAAATGTTCTAAAGCATCATTGGCATTGCCATGCTGGGCATATCCACCAATCATGACTGTCCATGTGACAACATTCCTATCTCTCCTGTCAATATCATCAAACATGGCCTGAGCAACTTTCATCTCCTTGCACTTTGCATACATGTCAATCAGCGCATTGATCACCATGAGATCCTCCTCAGCATTGCTGCCTTCCAAACTCAACATTCTTTTAATGGCAGAGCAATGAGTTTCCTTCCCTTGACGTAATGCTCCAATAGCAGCACAACCTGAAAGCACAGAGACAAGAGTGACGACATTTGGCTCTTCCCCAGCAAGCTTCATCTCCTTAAAGATATTGAGCGCTTCGTATATTTATGATTGGCACACTCACTAGAACACAATGGGGCATCTATGATTCTTTCAAAGTTTTTGTTGGCCTGTAAGCTTCTTCTACCTTATATATTCTCCACTATCACTGATCAAGAAAAAGATACTATTCTAGTGCACTTGTAATATCTTGAACTGATGCTTACATTACTCTCCTTGCAGGCCAACCACCGGTGGCGTTGCTCTTCCTGCCCAGAAGTGAAGAATTTATTGATGATTGCGCAATATCTTCTTGTTTTCCACTAGGGGTAGAAGGAAACTGGAAATTCTTTTTCAATTTATAGTTTTGACGTTTTATATATAGTAGCATTAGTTTTGAATTCTTTCAAGTTCTGCAGTAATATAATATATTTTGGAGGATAATCATCCTCGGCATTATTGAGTTTAAAGTAGTATCACTTGGTCTGTAACCACGTTTTTTGGATTTACAATAATATGTCAAATTTATAATGAGAATATGTTGCTACTCCACTTCATGGTTCTCATGTGATGAGATGATATTTCTTTTCTTCATTCATTATAAAATTTGTATCTAAAACCACAAAGAAAAGACCTTCACCAAAAACTAGCAAATAGATAAGAGTAAACAGGAAAACTCTTTTATAGGATCAAGCTATTTCCTACACTTAACCGATCATCCTTTCCTGCAAATCACATTACATTCTATTGGCAAATACACATGACTTCTGCTGTAAATTTAGGTATCATCCTCGCCAGTGTTTAATGGATATATGGTATCGAAGACAATCCTTGCAAAGACATGTCGGACTTCCTGTAGGCTACCCAAAGCTAACAACTCATAGTCTATCTTGCTACCTTGCTTAGGTACAAATCCCTTCTCCTTCCCCTTTCTAATGCATTGGCAACCCTTGCACGCCTTTAAATAGAGAGCTAATGGAATAAATACCTGCAAAAGAATGAAAACGGAAGAGATTAACTTGCCTCTTTCTTTGGCAGATGAGTATCAACTTTCTTTTGGTTCATAGCTGTATGCCACAAATATAATAGGACAATTGAAACCAAAGGCCAAACGACCAGGAGAGGAAATAAAGGATAAGTCATGAAGAATAGCAAGAACCAAAAGTGAAAGATTATTACGGAAATCAGCTTACTAGATCTGAATAGGGCGCTTTAGGTTAGTTTGCCACTGCTTGTGAGACAAATGCCAGTTCCACAACTTCCTCTTTTAAAGCTGCCAAGTCCAGATCCTGACATTCCAAAGGCTAAATGCAGCAACCACCAAAGGGTCCCTTGGTTGATCTGAGAGTGCTTTATGTAAAGCCAAAATTGAGACCCTAGAACATTTAAAATTCAGATAAGCTTGGCTAATTGATCCAAAAAGGAAATTAGCTTCTTAGCATTCTGATGCACTTTTAGTTTGAAAAATGGATTCTACTTTACACTTCTACCTTTTTAGGAACAAAACTGATAGAAGCATTTTAAAACCTTTTTTGGCATTTTATGAAGACAGGTCAGTTACACTTAAGCTAAGGCGAAAACATACACCATTACCCTTTACTCACATTCTTTTAAAAGTATTAATTCTTTGGTGAGGTATCACAAATGACATAGATAATATATGCACATATATCTAGGAACTAGGCAGACTTCAGTTGCAATGAATTCTGAAATAAAAACTGCAGATTGTGAAGCTCCAATCACTAAATTTATAGGTATATATATATATATAGCAAGACGAGTTAGCTTCCAAACATACGATAGAATCTGTCATTATGATGCCATCAAATGCGTCAAATTTCTCTCGTAATAGAATTGCTTCACCTGCATGTCTTCATTTACAAAGACAACAACTACACCTTAGTTTCACACAAGTTGGTTGCGGCTATATGAAACCTCACTGACCATGTTTTTTCCATTTAAATTCATCTCAGGCCAACATCATACAAAATAAATGAATAATAAAAGCACTAGAAGTCTCTCTATTTTCTATTCGTTATTGGCATAAGAGTCTCTAAAAGGCTAAAAGACCTAGAAAGCATAGGACCTAAAGTAAACATACTAACATGACTAAAATATATTGACAAAAAAATCTGCACTTGCGTGTTTTCAGTTACTTGCCAAAAAGATTGTTCACTTCCATTTATGTGACTGAGAAATCTGTTGAAATAATTACACTGGGGAGCTAGAGGATGTGTCATTCTACAATTGCTTCACCTGCATGTCTTCATTTACAAAGACAACAACTACACCTTAGTTTCACACAAGTTGGTTGCGGCTATATGAAACCTTACTGACCATGTTTTTTCCATTTAAATTCATCTCAGGCCAACATCATACAAAATAAATGAATAATAAAAGCACTAGAAGTCTCTCTATTTTCTATTCGTTATTGGCATAAGAGTCTCTAAAAGGCTAAAAGACCTAGAAAGCATAGGACCTAAAGTAAACATACTAACATGACTAAAATATATTGACAAAAAAATCTGCACTTGCGTGTTTTCAGTTACTTGCCAAAAAGATTGTTCACTTCCATTTATGTGACTGAGCAATCTGTTGAAATAATTACACTGGGGAGCTAGAGGATGTGTCATTCTACAATATGTGGAACATTTGCACATTTGGACCGGTAAACAAGCCCAGTCAAACTGATTGGGAGAATGCGCAAAAGATATATACACTCTTGAAATCAGCCGAGAACTTGTTGATGCAAATTTTACCTTTTTTTAAAATAAAGTGTTGATTGATATGGATTTCCTAGCATAATTGTAGGAGTAATTGATATAGATAGATTATGTAATGATTGTGTAATATTCTCTTTGATTATGTAATATTCTCTTTCTTTATTTAGTTATAGGACTTATTGTATAAATACCCATTGTCATGGGATGTAAATTATCAAGAAATACAAAGAATACTTTCTCTTCTTCTTGAAATTCTACATGGTATCAGAGCCATTGCTGCCTTTTAGAGGTGAGTTATCTCCCTCGCATCACTAGGGTTCCTTTTTTTTTTTTCTCAAAGAGGTCGAGTTTTCCCTCTCTTGGTGGCTGTCCGCAACACAAGCTCCTTCCGGTCAGTTTTTCAGAATTTTTTTTCTTCCGTTGGAGTTACTGGAACAATCCGAGTCAGCCTTACCAGTTTGTGATTTTTTCCGATAACCGAAAATTAAGGTTCCAGCGTGGCAGCCATTTTTTCCGGCGAGATCTACTGTTTTTTAGAGATCTGCAGTTTTATTTTCCGGCGATATTTTGCACCTACAGCCACTGTTTCAGATTTTTCTGGCGTGTTTTCCGGCGACTTTTCAGGTTCAGATTTTTTTCTTTTTTTTCGACAGTGTTTATCCACGGCATCTGTTTGTGAGGTATTTCTTTCTTGGAACACATCTAAATTATTTAGATCTATGACTGTTCAAACTATGAGAGATACAAAGGGAGCAAATAATAGTTCTCTTTCACAAATCAGTGCTGGTCAGTCTAATATTGCAAAAAATGTGGAGACGTTTAGAGACACTATTTCTGGAGAAACTTTGTCTCCAGATGAAGTTCAACAACTTCGTCGTCTTTTGAACAAACTTGACTCTTCAAGTGCTGCTAGTTTCAATTATGTCCAGTCAGGTATTGCCTTTAATGCTCAGCTTAATTCTTAGATTATTGATTCTGGTGCGAATAGATACATGACAGGCTCTTCTAAAGGCCTTCAAAATTACTCTCCTAGTCCCAAAGGGGATTATGTCCGAATAGCCAATAGGCTCCCCCCGTCTCTGGAACAGGTTCACTGCTTTGTACTCCTGATATTACCTTATCATCCATTCTTCATGTTCCTGACTTTCCTGTTAATCTATTATCTGTTAGCGCTATCACAAAAGCACTAAACTGTAGTGTAAAATTCTTTCCTGATCATTGTGTTTTTAAGGACCTTCAATGAGGGAAGAAGATTGGCAGTGGTAGATTGTATGATGGCTTATATTTGATCAATGGAGCTCGAGATTCTGGTCAAGCTTATTTAGGAACAAATAAGGATGTCAACCAAGAAATAATGCAGTGGCATAGACGGTTGGGACACCCTTCCTTTTTTGCTTTAAAAAGGTTATATCCTAGTTTATTTTCCAGAACTGAGTTTGAATCTTTGTCTTGTGATGCTTGTGAATATGCCAAGCACACTAAAAACTCTTATCCTCCGAGTGACAATAAAAGCACAATTCCTTTTTCGACCATTCATTCTGATGTATGGGGCCCTACTGAAACACCTTCTTTGTCTGGTAGTCGATGGTTTGTTACTTTTATTGATTGTTGCACTAGAATAACATGGGTATATCTGTTGAAAGCCAAAAGTGAAGTTTTCACATGTTTTCAGTCATTTCATAAGATGATCTGTACTCAATTTGAGGCTAAGATAAAGATCTTTCGAACTGACAATGGTACAGAATACATGAATAAAACTTTTAGAGCTTACTTGGAGTCTTTTGGGATAATCCACCAAAACTAGTTGTCCTTATACTAGCGCACAAAATGGGGTTGCTGAAAGAAAAAATAGGCATTTGTTAGAAGTAGCAAGATCCCTTTTTTTTTTTTGATTAAGCACCGGGTGTCCGAGGCTCTTTGAGCCCTGACTAATCCCGGGGGTGCACAGGCCCTCGGCAAGGAGTTTCCCGCAAGTGCACCACGGGTAATTCAGGGTTTTACCCAGTTCGATGGCCCTCAGATATTGTTTGCACCCAGTGGGTTTCGAACTTGAGACCTTGAAAGGGAGCACCCCAAGGCTCAAGCCAATTGCCACCAGGCCAACCCCTGAGGGTTGCAAGATCCCTTTTGTTTACCATGAATCTGCTGAAACCTTACTGGAGGAATGCCATTCTAGTAGCTGCTTATCTCATCAATAGAATGCCACTTAAAACTCTTAACTTTCAAAGTCCTTTGGAAGCTTTAAAGGGTAGAAATGACTATACTGTTCCTCCCAAGATATTTGGATGTGTTTGCTTTGTTCACACTAGGAACTCTGGAAAACTTAATCCTAGAGCTCTTAAGTGTGTCTTTATTGGGTATTCTCCAACACAGAAAGGGTACAAATGTTATCACTCTCCTTCCCGGAGAACCTTCGTCAGCATGGATGTTACCTTTCGAGAATCTGAGTCCTATTTCAGTATTACACCATCACCTCTTCACGGGGAGAATTATAAGGAAGAAGAGATGTTTTTTCCTAATTCCATTGTTGAAACAAGAGAAAATGAAATTGGAAAAAGAATTCAGGGGGAGACTATTGGTCGTTTGGATAGGCCTGATTTGATAACTTACTCAAGGAGGAATAGAGCAGAAGAAGCTATCATGCAATCTGCCGAAGCCGAACCTTCTTCATCTAATGAGTCATCTATAGTTCCTAATGAGTTAGATTTGTCTATTGCTCATAGGAAAGGAGTCAGATTTTGCACCAAACACCCTTTATCTAACTTTGTCTCTTATAATTCTCTGTCTCCCTCCTATAGAGCTTTTGCCTTGTCTATTTCTTCTGTGTCCATTCCCCAGAATTGGAGGGAAGCTTTTGCAGATTCCAAATGGAAGCAAGCTATGCTTGAAGAAATGAAGGCCTTGTCAAAGAATGAGACTTGGGAACTTGTCACACCACCTCCAGACAAAAAAACTAGTTGGTTGTAAATGGGTCTTCACTGTGAAACATAAAGTTGATGGTTCGATTGAAAGATTCAAAGCGAGATTGGTGGCTAAGGGATTTACTCAGACCTATGGAGTGGATTATCAAGAGACATTTGCCCCTGTTGCAAAAATGAACACCATTAGAATTCTTTTGTCTTGTGCAACTAATCTTTATTGGGACTTACAGCAGTTTGATGTGAAGAATGCATTTCTTCATCGAAACTTAGAAGAAGAAGTGTATATGGAGATTCCTCCTGGTTTTGGTAATAAACAGAGTCAAGGAAAGGTATGCAGACTGAAGAAAGCCTTGTATGGACTGAAGCAGTCTCCCAGAACTTGGTTTGATAGATTCTGCAAAGCAATGATCTCTTTTGGTTACCAACAATGCAATGCTGATCACACTCTTTTCATAAGACATCAAAAAGGTAAACTCACTCTTCTCATAGTTTATGTTGATGACATAGTAATGACAGGAGATGACAAGAAGGAAATGACCCGATTGAAGAAGTTGTTGGCTCAAGAATTTGAGATCAAGGATCTTGGAAAATTGCAATACTTCTTGGGTATCGAGGTTGCTAGATCAAATAGAGGAATTTTTATTTCCCAAAGAAAGTATATTCTGGACCTCTTGAAAGAAACTAGTATGACAGGTTGCAAACCAGCAGAATCACCCATGGAAAGCAATCACAAACTACAAAGTGGAGTTGGAAAGTCAGTTGATAAGGAGAGATATCAGAGGCTGGTTGGAAGACTCATTTATCTCTCTCACACTAGACCAGATATAGCCTATTCAATCAGCCTAGTGAGTCAGTTCATGCATGATCCTCGAGATCCTCATATGGAAGCTGTCTTTCGCATTTTGCGGTATCTGAAGTCTGCGCCAGGGAAAGATCTACTTTTCTCCAGACATGGTCACCTCAAAATAAAAGCCTTTACAGATGCGGATTGGGCAGGATCTCTAGATGATCGAAGATCTACATCCGGTTATTGTACACTCGTAGGAGGAAACCTGGTCACTTGGAGAAGCAAGAAGCAAACTGTTGTTGCTAGATCAAGTGCGGAAGCAGAATATAGAGCTATGGCTCAGGGTGTTTGTGAACTTTTATGGTTACGAAAGCTATTAGAGGAATTGAGATTGTCTGAAAAGGGAAAGATTTCCTTGTATTGTGACAACAAAGCTGCAATCAGTATAGCTCATAATCCAGTTCAGCATGACCGAACAAAGCATGTTGAAATTGATCGACACTTCATCAAAGAAAAAGTTATGGATGGTGTCTTGAGTTTGTTCCATGTGTCATCAAGAAAGCAGCTAACTGATGTGTTTACCAAAGGCCTCACCAAACGGACTTTCCATACACTAGTTTGCAAGTTGGGCATGTGCGACATCTTTGCCCCAACTTGAGGGGGAGTGTTGATTGATATGGATTTCCTAGCATAATTATAAGAGTAATTGATATAGATAGATTATGTAATGATTGTGTAATATTCTCTTTCTTTATTTAGTTATAGGACTTATTGTATAAATACTCATTGTCATGGGATGTAAATTATCAAGAAATACAAAGAATACTTTCTCTTCTTCTTGAAATTCTACATAAAGCATTAACTTTTTGAGCTGTCAAATAATTACACACACACACATTTGATTTGTCCTTGAGAACCCAATTTCTAGGGCATTTTCAATGGTTCTTTGTTTACATATATGAATGAATTTTTCTCTTCGGTTTCACTTTTCTATCTAGTATCTTCAACAATCCTTTAACCAACTTTCTAGAGGAAAGGTCCTGGTTCCAGATGCAGGAGAATTATCAGGCTGAAATGGGAATAGTCCAATAAATATCCATGACATCGAAATTGAAACTCATTCATAGAGTGACTTATAAACAATCTTACTTGCTCAGCATCTTACTTGCTGAGCCTGTGCAGAGAATCTTACCATAAGCTGGCCTATCGGGGGCCACTAGTTTATCGAGCTTGGAAAATAGAGACTGCAAAGGAAAGCAGAAACAAGTTAATCATAATAGTTTTGACTTCTTACTCATCAACCCAAAACCACATAACAGAGGTTCGAGAAATGAGATGTGCAAAATTGCTAACATGTCAAAACTTGCATGGGGAAACGAAAGGAGGAGACTATATTAAAACCATATAATAGCAAAACTGTCCACATGGCAGGTGAATGGGCCCATGTTCACCTTTTTATGTTCCAGAATTGAGGGATTCAATCCCAACTTTTCAGGAGAGTGATGACAATTATATTCATGGTATTAAAATGGTCCATCAACAAAAAGATAGGGTTACAGAATAAAATCAGCATTTGGATGTTGGTAATTGATGGCTTGCACAAATAGCCAAATAGGATGTCAAAGAAACCATGATTTCTCTTCATTGTAGTATGGCCATCTAATGTAAAAGAGAAGTATAAAATAAGCAGGATCACGCACATGTATTGAGTTTGGTGCTATTTTCTTAAGAAAAAACAAAACAATGTAATCTTTATGGCACACTCAGTGAGACAACCATAAGCAACTTTTTGCTAAATTTAAAAGTTGTTGGTTCTGCACTCAGTGCTGTTCTCAAACTCATTATTTGCATTTACAAGAGCTTTGATTGTCATGAAACTGGTCCCAGTACGAGATGTACAACCTTAAGATTCTCCATTAGATCAACACCAAGTTAATTGCAAACCAACAAAAAGAACATGGTTTGTTTCTTCAATCTCTCTCTCTCTCTCCTAAAAAGTTAACATTATAAGAAGCCACGTATCAAATGGCAGATCTCATATACATTGCATTACTCTTAAAAGAAACACGGACCGCCTCTTGCTTGCAATCATAAATAAGGAATAAATAAAAACACCCTTAAGAAACTCTCAAGCAAAGTTTAAACTCTCTTCACCACAGAACAATTAAATGGGAGAGGAAAGTTTGCTGATGCTGGCAGCTGCCTTATCCAATAGGTTCCAGGCACTCGTAAAAGAATTAGCTATTATATCAAGGATGAGGTTAATGTTCACTGTTTGCTCTTTGCATTAACGTTAATGGCAGCAAAGGACAAATCAGAGTAACAGGAACACTGGAGAGTAGTCCCATTCACTGTGCTTGCCCAATAGCTAATAAGGCAATTAATTTCCATTGCTAAAACAAGTACTATTCCCTCCGGTCCATTTTACTTGTCATTTTTTTTACGCCCCTTAAGAAAACATTAACTAAAGGGGTAATTGACTGAATTATCCTTATTTATTCTTTGATCCCAATTAATACTACTCTCTTTTTCACCACATTAATCTCTCTCCACATTTATTCAGTAAGGGTAGAGGTGAAAACTAAGGATTAATTATATCTTGGTTCTCTAAAATGACAACTATATTGGACCATCTATTTTTAATAAGGACGACAAGTAAAATGGAGCGGAGGGAGTACTACAAAACAAAATCAAACTAAAACATAAAAGTGTCAAATTAGAATCAACTGAAGGACTAGTTGTTGGTGCTTCCTCTGCATTAACGGAGAAGAACTTTTATAATACACAAAAATCACAATAATTAGCTTACCTTGATGGAAAGGAAGTACCGTTAAAAAGAAAATGCCTCACTCTATACTCTTGCTCCCATGTTGTTGCATTCACGGTGTCACTCTTCTGGAACAGAGGTGGCGGTACCGGGTTCATCTGAACCCAGTACTTTTAGCACGGTGCATAAATTTATGTGTAAAAATCACTAAAGTTGCAACAAGTAGTAGATATGAACCCATAATTTTAACGATATAATGGGTTGAATGCTAAGAACCTTAAATGTTGAACTCGTAAAATTTAAATCCTGGATCCGCCTCTGTTCTGGAAAGCAGAAGTATGCCAAATCTCGCAGTTCAATAATTTGATTATGAACTTCTACTTCATTTCCAAGAGCTTTTTTCTTGTATACCATCAGAAATTCCAAATGTTCCACAAGAACAAAAGTTTCTACCAAAACCCTCGACAAGAGCAAGATCCATTCTTGATATGATGAAAGCGACTTGAGTCCCTCAGTATAATTTCATGTTCAATGATTTTGGAGATGTATGTCATTGCAGTATGACAGTCTCCACAAACTCGCAGGTTCTTGGTTATTCTAATAGGCACTCCAGGAGCTGACGTGAGAATGCCATAAGCAAGGGCCAGCTTTTCGCTATGTTCAATAAGAAGATCGCCTTTCTCCTCATCATCCACATCATGAAGAGCAAAACTTGTCTCCGGTATATAGCCCATTGCTTTGATACAGTGAATCAGGTCTTCTAGGAGATCATATATCTTTTCAGACATTGGATGAGATCTGTCCCCCACAAAAAATGTAACAGTCTCCTTCTTTCCTTGAACCCAACTACATCCGGGTCTCTTCCTTATGCCAGAATGTTTCATGAGAGATCTAACCCGGGCCACATCTTTCCAACGTTTGGCATTAGCATATATATTTGAAAGAAGTGTATAAGTCCCATCATTCTCAGATTCCAGTTCTGACAGCTTTGCAGCAGCATGCTCCGCAAGATCCACATTTTTATGGACTCTACAAGCACTAAGTAGTGCAACCCATACTACTGAGGTTGGTTCCATTGGCATGCGTTCAATGAGCTTCATAGCTTCATCCAGTCGACCAGCACGACCCAAAATATCAATCATGCAAGCATAGTGTTCAGCCCCAGCAACAACTCCAAAATCCTCCTTCATATTGTTGAAGTAATTCATACCCTGGTCAACCATACCAGAGTGGCTACAAGCATATAGCACAACAAGAAAAGTTACACCATCTATGGGGAGACCTGCTCCTCTCATCACGTTAAACACTTGGAGAGCCTCCTCCCCGCGACCATGCATTCCATAGCCAGTCATCAGGGATGTCCATGACACAGTATTCCTCTGGCTCATGTTATCAAACACAAGTCTAGCTGCATCAACATCTCCAGATTTGGCATACATGTCAATGAGACAGTTAGCCACAAAAACCATTGTAGGTTCATACCCTTGTCGTAACACATATGCATGAACTTGTCTACCAATCCTAAGACTAGACAGACGAGCGCAAGCCACCAGAGAAGATGATATAGTATATGCATTTGGGATTACAGAGTACTCATCCTTCAGCATGGCCGAAAAAAGTTCTATAGCATCATTGGCATCGCCATGCTGGGCATGTCCACCAATCATGACTGTCCATGTGACGACATTCCTATCTCTCCTGTCAATATCATCAAACATAGCCTGAGCAATTTTCATCTCCTTGCACTTTGCATACATGTCAATCAGAGCATTAATCACCATGAGATCTTCCTCAGCATTGCTGCCTTCCAAACTCAGCATTCTTTTAATGGCATAGCAATGAGTTTCCTTCCCTTGACACAGTGCTCCAATAGCAGCACAACCTGAAAGCACAGAAACAAGAGTGATGACATTTGGCTCTGCCCGAGAAAGCCTCATTTCCCTAAAGATATTGAGCGCTTCATAGCCTAAATCCCTCTGTGCATACCCCGAAATCACAGCACTCCATGTCACAACATTCAAATCAATCTCTTCTTCCCTCATTCTCTCAAACAGTCTCAAAGCCTCACCAAATCGTCCTATCTGAGAGTACCCAGTTACCAACGCGTTCCAAGAAACCACATCTTTCACCTCCATTAGCTCGAAAACCTTGTTAGCATCATCCAAACGCTTGCATTTCGCATACATATCAACGACCGCATTTCCCACAAACACATCCTCATGTAAACATCTCCGAATCGCATAACCATGAAGTTGTTTCCCTCGTCTCCACGCCCCCATAGAACCACAAGCTGGAAGCACATTAACTAAACTAACAGCATCAGGACGCAGCTCAAACTTATTCAACGAAACCATCAAATCAAACAACGCCAAAACCTTCGTATCCTCATCCTTGTGTACATAAGCAGCCACAATAGAATTCCACGAAATAACATCAGCAGTTCCTCTCACAAGCATTTCATCAAACACCTGGCGTGCATGACCCAACAACCCACATTTCCCATACATAGCAATAACCCCATTACACACAAACACATTTGAGTCCAACCCAGATAGTAAAACCATTCCATGTACAGATTCACCGCAAATTAGAGACTTAATCTCACCACATGCTTTAAGTACATACGGATATGTGTAGCCATCGGGTTTCCAATCAAGTCTTAACATTTCTCTAAAGAGGGTTAGAGCAGTTTCGTGATGTCGGAGAATAACACTGCGCTTGATGAGGTTGTTCCACCAGAAAACAACATGGGATGACCATGTTGTCGGGTTTCCTGAGGGTGAAAAAGCGCCGGTAATGACGAGTTTGGCCTTGATACAAGATTTGCATTGTTTGAGTAAGTGGGTAAAAGAAGAAGAAGAAGAAGAAGGAGTTGTTGTTCTGTGTAATGGCGTTGATGAAGAGAAGAAAGCAAAAAAGGAACTGATTTTGAAGGGAAAGTGAAGTAGAGCTGAGTGTAATGACGAGGGAACAAGCATACTCCCCAACTGCCCTCAGTACTTCAAATAAATCGATAAACTGAAACGGTCTTTTTAAGGGGGAATAAGGGTGTGTTCTATATGGAGGAAAATATATTTAAATTTTTTTTCATGTTCTATTGGTCAACATATTTAAAAAATATTTTTTCTAAAAAAAAGAAAAATTCTTGCAAATGAGAAAAATGACTTTTCTAAATAAGGAAAACAAGTTTTTTTATTTGATTTTTCATTCCGTTATCTGTATTGGAGTCCGACTAATTCAGATTCGCATCGCGTAAGACCCACTAGAAAAGCGCTCCCTATCAAATATTTTTTATACCTGAGGCTAAAATTCGAGACCGGAAACCTTATCCCTGCACCGCATCCTTTAGAGGTTTCTTTTTGAGAGAAAATTACTCAAAACTTAACTGACATGCTCGTCCAAGTTTAGTCAATTTAATGCGAGCCAGACCATTCCACATAAAGTAAGGTGAGCTTCATACCAATCAGTGCTATAAATATAAGGTGTTGTATTGTAATATTTCAAAGTCAGCACTTGCCAATATTTTTATGAACGATATGCGACGTTAATATATTTACGTTAGATGGGCATAAAAGCAAGTAAATAAACATTGTGTAAGAGATTGTATTTTCTCACATTCGTATTTTAACATGTGAAAAACACATCATAACTTATCATGGTAAACTTGAGCAAAAAATTGTAGACATCGTGTATTAATATGACAAATTTGAGATTATAAATCACCCCAAAAAACCCCAAATCTGGATGCTAGAAATGTTATACGATGGCAACCATATCAATCCTCATAAACTATTCTTTTCCTCAATTTGAATTTTTTTAAAGTGTATGTTTGTGAATACTAAGGGAGAGACACATCGAAGAATGTATCTTTTAATGGATCGTAAGTCGTAACTTTCCACTTTTGTGACGTAAATTGAAGTACTAGTCATTCTTCTAACCTCAACAAAACTAGTGGAGTTGTTATTGATATTTCAATGCAAGAAACTTGTTTGTATATTCCAGGTGCTATTGACCAAATTCTCCTGAGAACCAAAAACAAAGTTGGAACACGCAATTGTAAACAGTGTCGGAAAGGCACATAAATCAGTATTAATACGAAAGTTAGGAATTTAGGACCGAGTCTGAACGAAGGAAAAAAGAAGTTTCGAATCTCAAAATAAATAAATTATAGTCATTGGTCAAATGGGTCCGCGTATACCTTGGAAATTAGAATAAGTGCAAAGTTTCAGCATTTTATTATCATTTTATTTATATTACAAACAAGGCAGGCAATTAGCATGAGTTCCTACAATTCTTTGACTAGTAAAGTTGTCCATTCTAGATTTACATGTACGGACTCTTCAAAGAATCAAATTTAATTTGTTTCAATTGCTATATTTCCAATGACTCAATGACGTTGCGTAATCAGTGACTTTGCAATTGGCCTAAAACCTCAACCATCATGCCATGTGACAATAAGTTGCTAGATGTACCTTGTTTCTTATTTCATTCTGCCTTTCCCAGCCCAAAAAATATCTCAAAATGGAAAAAAGATTAGTAAATAAAGCACAAATAAAAATTTACCGTGAGAATAGAGGCAGAGCACTAGTTCTGAGTTCGGCAAAATTAATAGTTTTGATCAAAATTTTATACTAAGTTAAGATTCATTAAACTGTCTTAACTAAAATTCAGAATTTTTAAACTCAAAATTCTAGATATTCCTCTTCGTGAACGCATCCGATTCAAGGAGAAAAAGAGAACAAGATGGGGGGCTTGCCTCCTCGTTCCCATAGACAACAAATAGGAGGAGGGAATATTTCCCTTTGCGCCCCTTGCTTCTTAAACAGGGCCTTGAAACCAAAAAATAAAATGACAAAAGCTATCAGACCATGTCTTTTTTCCTCTCGAAGGAAAAAGATTAAAAATAAAAAAAAGTCAAAGTAAAGAAGGTCGATGTTCAAATAACATTCAACGCAGACCAATTGATTGGGCACCTCAAAAGTACCCATTAGGGAGAGCTAAGGCCGCCAACCTTGTTTGATTCGTGTTAAGTATAAATTGGTCCAAAGCCACGTAAAAAAGAAAGCCAATAAATTGATTAAACGACCTTCACATAACGTAGCCATTTTCGACTCTCCCTCTTCCTCGGAGAGTTCTTATATTTCATCTTCATTTCCAAATTCTCTTATACATAGTATTACAAATTAAAGCTCTTTTAATTTCTTGATCACAGTTACAACTACCTACTTCAATGGCGTTTCCAGACAACTCTACCCGGAAATCTTTAATCCCAAGTTTTCTTTACACGACTACTTTGGACCATCATGGCAATAATATGGATAGATCATCTCAGCCATCCATTTTACCATCATCATCACCAACGATGGAGAAGAAGCCTTTCTTGATTCCAGCACCAAAGGAGAGTGCAGGTTCAGGTTATAAGGTAGAAATGTATTCACCGGCGTTTTATGCAGCCAGTACCATCGGTGGTATTCTGAGTTGTGGTCCTACTCACACGGCTGTCACCCCTCTCGATCTTGTCAAGTGCAACATGCAGGTATAGCAGAGGATCCTTTTTATTTTCTACTCCCTCGTTTCAACTTATGTGGCAAGGTTTGAATCTACGCGAAGTTTAAGAAAGAAATGAGAACGATTTGAAAGTTATGGGCATAAATATACCGTGGTTATAAGATTGTGAAAACTTATAGTCTTAAATAATTCATAACATTTGTATCATTATAAAATTTCTTATCAAAGTTGAAACATGAAGTTTAAGTTAGATTATTTTCATATTTAGAAAGTTTTCATTCTTTTTTGAGCAGGCTAAAAAGGAAACATTTCGATATAAACTTGAACGGAGGGAGTAACTTTTAAGTATTAACCTTAGAATTTATGTTATGTTAGCTTACCGTGTAAATAATTATTATACTATCAGATTAAGTTGACCTACAATAACAAATAACCTAAGATAACCTGAAAATAGAGTAATAATTTGTTATAGCCACTTGAATTGCAAAGTTAGGATTTTTTTTTTATTATTATTAGTATATATCGTTGTACATAACTTAAAACTCTTAACAAATAGTTGAAGATAACGGTCATGAAAAGACGATGCTTAGGCTTGCATAAAATTGATCATGTTAGGCTGGATAGTTGTGTGTTACTTTTGATCTAACCTTAATCAATCATTCCTCTGTGAGCAAATAAAAAACAGAGCTTTCACATCTGTATTTTTTGCTCTTCCATTCTGTTCTTTCGCTTGTTGACCTAAAATCAAAAGAGAAAAGGAAAATGAAAAAAGTAAGAGTTGCACTTCCAGAAAAAATTGGATTAATGACGGATTTAATGTCCTTATTTTGAAATGTTTGATTTGTCAGATTGACCCAGCGAAGTACAAGAGCATTTCGTCTGGTTTTGGAATTTTATTTAAGGAGCAGGGTATTAGAGGAATGTTTAGGGGTTGGGCGCCTACTCTGGTTGGTTACAGTGCACAAGGAGCATGCAAATATGGATTCTATGAATATTTCAAGAAGTACTACTCAGACCTTGCTGGCCCTGAAAATGCTGTCAAATACAAGACTTTAATTTACCTTGCTGGTTCTGCTTCTGCTGAAGTTATTGCTGATGTTGCCCTTTGTCCATTTGAGGCTGTTAAAGTTCGTGTACAAACTCAGCCTGGTTTTGCTAGAGGCTTGTCTGATGGACTTCCCAAACTTGTCAAGGCTGAAGGAGCTGCCGGGTATGCATATATATTTTAAGTTGAACAAGTTTGTTGTTAATTTGCTTATTGTGGGGTTTGATTAGTGCTGACGAAAACTTGGTATTTGAATTTTTATTACAGGCTTTATAAGGGGATTGTGCCTCTCTGGGGACGACAAATTCCATGTAAGCTTACATATTTCCTCTGATATTTCCATCACTAGGATTTTGATTTTTCATATGGGTACTTTGTTTGACTTTATACTTGGAAACTTTCCAAAAGGTGTCATTCAGTTTCTTGCAATGAGAAGTTCTAGCACTTGCTAAAAGTACACTTAAAACTTGTGTTCATTAACATATCATGAACATTTCTACTGCTATAAGAGCATGTCATTAATGTTAAATGAGAAGTTTAAAGTTAAAGATTTCCAAATATATAGGTTCTGTTCTTTTTGGAACAAACTAAATAGGAGTGTTGTATCAATGAAACAAAAGGAGTATAACTTTTATTTGTCGAACTGCTTGGCATCTGTTTAATTACTCTTTCTGGAGTGTTCCACATGGATATTGGCTAGACTGACTGAGTCTCATATGGGTTATTTTACAGACACCATGATGAAGTTTGCATCATTTGAAAACATTGTGGAACAACTCTATAAGCATGTCATTCCAGTACCAAAAGACCAGTGCAGCAATTCTACGCAGCTCGGTGTGAGTTTTGCTGGTGGATATTTGGCTGGTATTCTTTGCGCTGTTGTGTCACACCCTGCTGATAACCTAGTTTCTTTCCTCAACAATGCCAAGGGAGCGACTGTGGGTGATGTGAGTAAATATTGAACTGCTTCCTCTGCTTTAACGTTCGGTTTCACCTTAATCCTTAATGATGGATTTGTTCATTTTTGCAGGCTGTGAGTAAGCTAGGACTACGGGGTCTCTGTACTCGTGGTCTTCCCCTTCGTATATTCATGATTGGCACACTTACTGGAGCACAATGGGGCATCTATGATTCTTTCAAAGTTTTCGTTGGCCTGTAAGCTTCTTCTACCTTATATTTTCTTTGCTAACGTTGAATCAAGCAAGAGATAATCTTGTGACTTACTTATAATATCTTGAACTGATGCGTAAATTCCTCGCCTTGCAGGCCAACCACCGGCGGTGCAGCTCCTCCAGCCCAGAAGTGAAGAAAGCATTGATGATTACGTAATATCTTCTTCTTGTTTTCCACTAGTTCTAAGGGAAGTGGAAATTCTTTCAATTTAAGTTTTGACTTTTGATATATGGTAACATTAGTTTTGAATTCTTTAAAGGTTTGTAGTTGTATCGGATATTTTGGAGGATGAATCATCCTCGGCATTATTGGGTTTAAACTTTAAAGTAGTATCACTTGGTCTGTAAACACGTTTTTTGGATTTACAATAATATGGCAAATTTATAATGAGAATATGTTGCTTCTCCACTTCATGGTTCTTATGTGATGAGATGATATTTCTTTTGTCGATTCAATATACGATTGTAAAAACACAACAAAGGAAAGACCTTCCAAAAACACCAGCAAATATATGAGAAGAGTACAGACAGTTTTATCAAAAGCAAACGGTACAACTGTTTTTATTGGAACAAGCTATTTCTTACACCTATCAACTATCAATTTCCTGCAACTGATACTACATTCCACAGGCAAAAATACATAAACCTGACGTTAACAGATACTCATTAGGTATCATCCTCGCCAGTGTTTAATGGATATATGGTATCAAAGACAATCCTTGCAAAGACATGCCGGACTTCCTGTAGGCTACCCAAAGCTAATAACTCATAGTCTATCTTGCTACCTTGCTTAGGTACAAACCCGTTCTCCTTTCCCATTCTAACGCATTGGCAAACCTTGCACGCCTTTAAATACAGTGCTAATGGAATAAATACCTGCAAAAGAATGAAAAAGGAAGAGATTAGGTTGTCTCTTTCTTTGGCAGATGAGTATCAACTTTCTTTTGGTTCGTAGCTGTATGCCCACAAATATAAAGACATTGAAACCAAAGGCCAAACGACCAGGAGAGGAAACAAAGGATTAGTCACGAAGAATAACAAGAACCAAAAGTGAGAGATTATTAGGGAAATCAGCTTACTAGATCTGAGTACGGCGCTTTAGGGTAGTTTGTCATTGCTCGTGAGACAAAATACTCGTCCGTCATATTAGTCAGTGCCCTTTGAACTGAAGTTGCCAGTTCCACAACTTCTTCTTTTAAAGCTGGCAAGTCCAGATCCTGAGATTCCAACTCATGAAAGCTTCCATCATGTTGTGCAGAAATCCTTTTAGCTATACTTAAAGCTTCTGACAAATCACCTCCGTTATGAACACCAAGGCCAAATGCAGCAACCACCAAAGGGTCCCTTGGTTGATCTGAGAGTGCTTTATGTAAAGCCAAAATTGCGACCCTAGAACATTTAAAATTCAGATAAGCTTTGACTGATTGATCCGACAAGGAAATTAGCTTCTTAGCATCCTGATGCACTTAAGAGTTTGAGAAAAGGATTCTACCTCTACATTTTTAGGAACAAAATTGAGAGAAACGTGTTAAAACCTTTTTTGGCATGTTAACAGAAGACAGATCAGTTACACTTAAGCTAAGGCAAAAACATACACCATTACCCTATTACTCACATTCTTTTAAAAGTATTAATTCTTTGGCGATGTATCGCAAATGACATAGAGAATACATGCACATACCTAGGAACTGGGCAGACTTCAGTTGGGGCGGCTATGTGAAACCTCACATCATATAAAATAAATGAAAAATAAAAGCACTAGAAGTTCTCCATATTTTCTATTTTCTATTGGCATTCTCTAAAAGGCTAAAAGACCTAGAAAGAATTGGACTTAAAAGTAAACATACTAACATGACTAAAACATATTGACAAAAAAAAAATCTGCACTTGCACGTTTTCAGTTACTTGCCAAAAATATTGTTCACTTGCATTTAACTGACTCAGAAATCTGTTGAAATAATTACACTGGGGAACTAGAGGATGTATCATTCTACAATATATGGAACATTTGCACATTTGGACTAGTAACAAGCCCACTCAAACTGACTGAGAGAATGTCCAAGAGATATATACGCCAGTCAAATCAGCCAAGAACTTGTTGACGCACATTTTACCTTTTTTTAAAAAAAAAATAAAGCATTAACTTTTTGAGCTGTCAAACAATTAGACACACACATATTTGATTTGTCCTTGAGGTTCCCATTTTCTAGGGCATTTTCAGTGGTCCTTTATTTACATATAATACGTATGAATTTTGCTCTTCGGTTTCACTTTTCTATCTAGTATCTGAACAGTCCTTTAACTAACTTTCTAGAGGAAAGGTAATGGTCCCTGACGCAGGAGAATTATCAGGCTGAAATAGGAATACTGCACAATCCAATAGATATCCATGACATTGAAACTGATTTATAGAGTGACTTACAAACCATCTTACTTGCTGAGCCAGTGCAGAGAATCTTACCATAAGCTACTGTGGCATGGCCTATCAGGGGCCACTAATTTATCAAGGTTGGAAAATAGAGACTGCAAAGGAAAGCAGAAACAAGTTAATCATAATAGTTTTGACTTCTTACTCATCAAACCAAAACCAACATAACATAGGTTCGAGAAATGAGATATGCAGAATTGCTAATATGTCAAAACTTACATGTGGAAACGGAAGGAGGAGAGAGATGACAATTATATTCATGGTATTAAAATGGTGCATCAACAAGGATAGGGAACCAGAATAAAATCCGCATTTGGATGTTGGCAATTGATGGTTTGCACAAATAGGATGTCAGAGAACCCATGATTTTTTTTTTATTTTTTTTTTTTGAGAAACTGGTACTGTAGATTCATGTTTTCTCTTCATTGTAGTATAGGCCATTTAATGTAAAAGAGAAGTATAGGCAGGATCGCGTGTATATTCTAAGAACGCACATGTACTGAGTTTGGGACTATTTTTATAAGAAATACTATCTCCGTTCACATTTACTTGTCCAGTTTAGACTTTGCACATCCTTTAAGAAATAATAATTGATATGAGTATTTTACTACAATACCCTTATTATTTGATGTTTAGTCTTGGGTCTTGAAAAATGATTTGGGGAATGAGTAATTACAGCTAAGATTAAAACATGGAAAAAAATATGTTTTTCTCTTGATATACTAAAAGTGATGAGTAAAAGTGAAACTTTATTTTTAGTATAGTGGACAAGTAAAAGTGAACGGAGGGAGTAACAAAACAATGCAATCTTTAACACTCAGTGAGACAACCATGAGCAACTCTTTGCTAAATAATGATTGTTGGTTCTTCACTCAGTGCTGTTCTCAAACTCATTATTTGCATTTACAGAGCTTTGATCGTCTTGAAAATGCTCCCAGTATGAGATCTACAACCTTATGATTCTCCATTAGATCAACACCAAGTTAATTGCAAACCAACAAAAGAAACATGGTTTGTTTCTTCTCTCTCTATCCTTTTGGCCTTTTTTTACGAGAATCTGAGTCTCTCATCATTATATTTCAGGGAATGAACTTATGGTCAAAAATCTACCTCATCAAGGCATAACTCACTTTTTAAGCCACAAATGCAGTTAAATAGATCAGTTATGACTAAGCATAATAACCTATAACCACCGTTGTTTGCCATCACCTAAAGGCCAATAGGTACTACTTTTAAGGGGAAAATATTTCACCCCGGAAGTACCTTATGGAGGGCAGGAGTCTGTGGTGGATCCAAAAAGAAGAAATCAAACATCTTGCGTCAGAGCAAGATTTATAAAAAAAATAAAAAAATAAAAATTACCAAAAGCAAGTTAGACCTCTTATCGCGCCTTCTAAAACCATGCCGTACGAAATATGCTGCCTGCAAATTAAGCTATATTAGAAATGAAATTTAACTGACCATAGGGCGAAACAGGATTCAGAGTATATTCACCTGAATTGGTAAAAGTATATCTAGAAGACCAAATTTCCACAATAATCTTAGTGAAGCCTCAGCAGAGCCATAGGCTAACATGTAATTCATTTCCATGAGGAGCCTTCCCTGAAAAACCAAAGCCGAATAAAACATTTTGAAATAGTTTTAGTGCTTTTACCTATCACAACATAGTTTTAATGCTTTGTAGTTTGTAAACCAACATATATACATATATTCATAGACACATTACACACATAAATATATTCATATATTACATATAAACAGTCACACACATACAAATTTTATATATATATAAAGAGAGAAAGACACAGAGAGAGAGAGAGAGAGAGAGAGATGTTCTCCATGTACCCTATCAAGCCTCAGGACTGAAGATGATAAGTTTTTAATAGAAAGAGCTGTCTCCCTTCCAAATCGAAATCCAAGTCTGGCAGCAATTCTAATTGCACGAAGGATTCGAGCTGCAAAGGTAAAATAATAATTTTTTTGATCGAGTAAAAGATTTCATTGATAATAAATAGGCCATCTTGGCTGTATACAAGAGATATACAAAAAAAAGGAGAACCCTACAAAATATGGTTCTCTCCAAAAGACACCCAATCCTATATACAAACAGGAACTACATGGGTGCACCAAAAGAAAATAAGGGATCGGAGACTACTCCTCAATTGAGCAAAGCTTATCTCCACCCCTTCAAAAGCTCTTGTGTATAGTACTATAGTTATTTTAAGATAACAAATATAAGAAAGAAGATTACAATAGGGCAATGAAGTTGCTTTAGAAGAAAAAAAGCAAGCCAAGTGTTGGCAATTAAATCACAAAGCCAATAGATGTCCGAACAAATATAGAGGACTTAAACTGTCGATCATTTTTAAGAGTTGAACATCACTTAAGGAACAGGAAATGAAAGGGAACTCACCGCAATCCTCTATAAATGAGAAACTAGAAGGACCGATTGTTCGTACCTGTAGCAAAAGTGATCAAATCAATGTGGTGGAATGGAGAAGATTATGGTAACAAACTAACAATTAGACCTTATTAAAGATAATATGCACACTTTAGCTTTCCTGAGATCATCCACTCCACCCATGTAATCATAGACGAGTTTTGAATAAGGGTCAAACATCAACCTGAGCAAAAACAAAGAGGATAATTTACAACCGTCAGTAGACAATAGTAAATTTCAGAAGTTTTTATATAAAGTTTAGAAGCCTACTGAAACACCTCCAACCCATACACTACTTATAGAAAACCGTCAAAAAAAAAAAAAAAAAGTACAGCACAAAATCAATGAAAGTTGTTGGCAAATGTGGGGCACTGATAAACGCAAAGTCAAGAAGGAACTAGGATCAGATATGCAACCCGTTTATCGTAAAATCTCTACGCAAACAATTTCTCCATCGAAAGTGGTCCTTCTCATCACAGTCAATGGGCTTCTCAAAAGATAAATCCAAGTCCCTCACAGGCCTTATTCCTGAGGTGTGAAAGCTTGAAACCTAATTATTAATAAAAATAAAATGCACCTCATAAGCAAATAATATGAATTTAAAGTGCGCAAAATGATCTTTGCACCTATGTTGGGAAGAAATGATAAAGATCATGGCAAACCTCCACAAGTTCATCATCAACATGCACATGGCAGATCGGGAACCGCCTTCCAACTATCTCACAATGTGAAAACGTTCTCCTCACCTGCAATTACAATGATGATAATAGGCCATTCAGATCACATGTATATTTGGATTCAAAATCTTAGTTAGCAAAGAAGAAACTTTTGCATACAAAGTACCAAAATCTAGAGTAATCACAAAGTTACAGTCAATTTGGCGCACAGAGAAGATTATGAGAAAACATGAATCATGCTCTATAAGGACATAAAGCACTGAACTGAGTAATCAAATTAGCACCTTCTCCATCAAGATTCAGCACTCATCACATTACACCAAAGGCTAGTGACTTATAAGGATAAGACATCTGAGCAACATCCTTCTACTAGATCAATTACAGCTACACAAAACTTCAGACACTATTATAGTCTGTGATGTGTCAATTCCATGCCGAAAGAAAAAGAATAGGCAGCTAATATTTGTTTAATGGTAAGAAATTCACATAATACATAATGGTGCGAGCTGTTACAATCCCAATTCCCGCGTTAGAAGAGAAAAAGGTTTAGGTAACAAAACCAAAGCCTTCAAATTGTATTTAATTCGTAATATACCGAAGACAATTTTCCAAGCAGCTGAATTCTCAATAAAAATTCCAACATAGAACCCTCGAGGTAAATTCCATGTTAAATCAGGCAATGCATCCGGACTTGTATGTTTGAATCCCTCCAATCGCTGAGCTAAGACTCCCCTCCGAGGGACAGAAGGGAAGGAATGGTTCCGGAGATAATAGTAAACAAATTAGTTAAATAAACTACATAGCGTGTATGAGCTTCACGACCAAGAAGCGAGGACAACACATAATAAGAAGGGACCCTGAAGTTGTTGAGGTAGGTTTTTTAGGCATTAAAGTCCTCCTATGTTGCTATGAAAAGGTTATTATTTAAAACCTGGAAACTGACAGAAAGCAGTTATGACATCTATAATGTCACTGATCTACAATGAAATATCATTGAAGATGATCTACAACATCACCTAGCATGACCTGAAATATATGCAGTAGAATAACCATTATACAGTTCAGACCCAAGACTAACCTCTTTAAGTTCAGCTGTAGTTATAATGTCAAAATCTTTGGGTGTTCGTTTTAAAATAAGATCCCGAACACAGCCCCCCACAAGGTAAACTTCAAATCCTACAAGATAGACGGAAAGAAATTTCTCAGGGTGTCAGAATTCAGAGAAGACATTGAACTTATGACACAGGGAAAAGAGAATACTCACAGCCCGTACCACTAAAGCATTAGATAACAATTTATCAAGTAAATAGAAAAACTTCAAGACAAAATCAGTATCTAATAGTTATCCTCATCAGCTGCACGTTATGCCACGATAATTATCCATTAAGCTTCAATCTAATCATT
The DNA here is from genome assembly GCF_019175385.1 of Lycium barbarum. Classification (NCBI taxonomy): domain Eukaryota; kingdom Viridiplantae; phylum Streptophyta; class Magnoliopsida; order Solanales; family Solanaceae; genus Lycium; species Lycium barbarum. Next base: position 126,668,130 of record NC_083339.1, on the reverse strand, counting down.
ACTATTGAAAGACCAAGAAGCAATTACATATAGCCAGACATGGCATATTACATCAACCTTTTCGTTAAAAAAATATGACATCAAGTATTTGGTAGCTGTTATCAGGTGAAACTCTAGGTCTCAGCGGTTGCAGTTTCTCTCTGCTTTTTATTGCCCCATGGCTGCTTCAGGATTTATTCATCATGTGTTTACTGTAAATGAGGGTGGAAACATGGGTCTTTAAACAAGTTTTTTATTGACAAGGATAAACAAGTTTTTTTAATCTAAATAATAAAGAGACATTTCCTTCAAGGACTAATTGAAAGTTTCCCCTTTTTGGGTGTGTGGGTAGTGGATTTTTTTGCGGGAAGTGGGGCTTCTACTTCGGCGAAGTTAGGAATCTCTCGTCAATAACCTAGGTATCGGAAAAGGGGTCTGATACTTCAACTAAAGGAACGACCAGTTGGTTCACCCAACCCCCACCTAGTGTCACTCATTCCCTAGACCAGAAGGGATCCAATGCATACGCTAGTTGATTCATTTCTTTTTTCGTTCTTGTTTTTATTTTTTATTAGATAATCCATTTCTAAACACAGAAAAATAGCAACAAGGAAGTTTTTAACAAAAATGGAAATCAATCCCATCACATTTATCACCTAAAGCATCCCATCAAAAGTTAACATTATAAGAAGCCACGTACCAAATGGCAGATCTCGTATACATTGCATTTCTCTTAAAAGAAACACGCATCACCTCTTGTTCGTAATCATAAATAAGGAATAAACAACAACACCCTTAAGAAACTCTCACGCAAATCTTAAACTCTCTTAACCACAAAACAATTAAATGGGATAGGAAAGTTTGCTGATGCTGGAAGCTGACTTATCAAATAGGTGCCAGGTACTCATAAAAGAATTATCAAGCATGAATATATTCATTTTTTTTCTCTTTGCATCAATAGAGAAAAGCGCAGTAACATGAATACTGTAGACTAGTCCCATTCATTAAGTTTTCCCATTAACTAACAAGGAAATTAAATTACCATTATAATCCTAAACAAAAGCAAACATAAATCAACTGGGAATTAAAGTACCTTTACTTTTGAGACCATTAAGGACAACTTTTGTAGGTTTTGCAATCATTGAACTGCTAATTCCTAGTTCCTTTGAATGGAACCTCTTCCATTCTACTGGTTCTGCAACACCACTAAAATTTCATCACCTTTTTTTTTTTTTTTTACCAGCAAAAATGGAAACTTTAAAATAAAACAAAAAATTTCCAAATTCACCAACCTTTGCTACTGTCGATATCTTCAATTGCTGCGGCACAGCCAATAAATGCCTGTAAAAAAAAAAAACATAAAGAGTGTCTGTAATCATAAACAATAAAGAGGTATGTATGTATGTATGTGTAAAGAGAGAGGCACCTTTCGCATGCTATGAGAGAGGGGAAAATGTGGGCGACAAGAAAATGCAAAACCAGTGGAAATGGCCATGGTTCTAAGCTACGTTTCTGCAACAATGAATACTGGGGTTTTCATCCGAGAAGAAGAGGTGATGATTTTGGACTCGGGTTGGGCCTGGTTCTATTCAAATCTTGGGCTTTTTGAGGCTGGGCTCTTGCATAGTAGTCAAAAAGCAGGCCGAGCTAAGATGTCATCGGCCCAATGTTATTCTTTTACAATATTTTACTGACCGTGTTATTCATTTTAGGTCTACCTCATTCTATCATATGACATACCAATAATGTTACTATATTCTGGTGATGGCAAGGAAGATTGAAAGGTTCAAAAGAAAGCTTGGATTTCAATACAGCTTTCATATTTGCTCTAACAAGATCTGGATATTCTGGACTTCTGATTATGAGCATGGAAGATAAAGAACAACAAGTTTTACTTCATATTTCTCAAGCTCAAGGTACCTTTGCATTTTATGTCACGGTTGTTTATGCTAAGTGTGATGAGAATCTAAGAGTTGTCCTATGGGATGAATTGAGAGATTCAGCGGGTCGAATCAATGGCCCGTGGGGTGTGGTTGGTGACTTCAATGTTTCCACTAGTCCAAAGGAAAAAGTCGGAGGAAGCCATATAGGTCTGAAGAAGGTTTTGATTTCTTATCTTGCCTGACAGATTGTCATTTGCAGGATGGTGGTTTCTCTGGGCTCCCTTCACTTGGAGTGATAATAGAGATCCCCCGAACACCATCTGGAAGAGATTAGACAGACTAGCTTATAATGAAGAATGGTTTGACTTGTTTGGGGGTACAACAGTGACTCATCTTTCTAGAACTTGCTCAGACCATGCCCCTTTACTTATTAAATGTGGAATTCCTGTCAATGACCATATTAGCTATTTTAAGTTCTTGAAGATGTGGGTAAAACACGAAGACCATTTGAATATCATCCAACAGTCTTGGTCTAAAGAAGTGCAGGGAAATTCTTTGTATGTTCTACCTCAGAAGACCAAGAAGGTTTGCAAAACTCTTAGTGTTTGGTCTAGATCTACATTTGGAGATATCTATGAGAAACTAATGAGGCTGGAAAAACTCATCAAAGACCTTGAAGATGAGGCCACTATTAACGACAATCAGGAGATCAGAACTAAGATATCTTGTGCTAAAGCTGAGTTCAACAACTTTCTGAAATTGCAAGATAGTGTTCTCAAACAGAAGGCCAGAATCAAGTGGTTGACTGAAAGAGATGCCAACACTGCATATTTTCATGGTGTGATTAAATATAGGAGAAAGAAAATCTCCATTCTTAAGATTAAAAATGATGAAGGAACCTGGGTTGAAGGGACTAATGATGTAGCTGGAGCAGCAGTCCAGTTCTTTCAGAAGTTGTTTAGTGCAGAAAACACCATTGAAGATTCTCAAGTCCTTAGTGTGGTAAAAAAAGTGGTGTCTGATGCAGACAATGAGACTCTCACTGCTATCCCTACTTTGCAAAAGGTCAAAAACAGTACCTTCTCTATTAAGCCTGATAGCGCACCTGGACCAGATGGTCTAAGTGCCAAATTTTACCAAAATGCCTGGAATATTATTGGCTATGATGTACATAAGGCTGTTAAAGCCTTCTTTAACGGTGCTACACTTCCTAGATTCATTACCCACACTTGCCTTATCATGTTACCAAAAGTTAATTCTCCTCAGCAATTCTCTGACATCAGACCTATTAGCCTATGTAATGTATTCAGTAAGATTATTGCTAAGCTGATAAATGCTAGGCTGAGCACTATCTTGCCTAGAATTATCTCCCTTAATCAAAGTGAATTATCTCCCTTAATCAAAGTGGCTTTGTCAAGGGAAGGGATATAAATGAGAACATATTATTGACTCAAGAGATTGTGCATAACATTAACAAACCTAGAAAAGGGATGAATATTGTTATTAAATTGGATATGGCCAAAGCTTATGACAGAGTATCTTGGTCGTTCCTATGTTTCATGCTTAGACAACTTGGCTTTAAGGAAGAGTGGGTTGACTTAATTTACATATTTATCTCCAACAATTGGTACTCCCTGATTGTAAATGGTAGCAGACATGGGTTCTTCAAATCTGAACGAGGACTGAGGCAGGGTGACCCTTTATCACCCTCTTTATTCGTACTCAGTGTCGAGCTTCTTTCTCAGATGCTAAATGAGCTCCACAACAACAACAGATTCAGAGGTTACTATATGAACAACCAAGGGCCTCAAGTTACTCATCTTTCATTTGCTGATGATACCATCATTTTCTGTAGTGGAATTAAGCAGTCTCTCAAACTTGTCCTGGATACTTTGGAAACTTATGAGAAAATTAGTGGACAACTTATCAATAAAAATAAAAGTTGCTTTGTTATGGCTCCTAAAACTGCTCATAGTACTATCACTAGAGTTGGGAGAATATTGGGTATGCGACATGACAAATTGCCTATACAGTATTTGGGTTGCCCTATTTACAAAGGAAGAAAAACTCTTTATATCTTCTCTAACATGGTGAACAAGGTTATTAACAAGATTAAAGGGTAAAAAAGGGCAGCCCGGTGCACTAAGCTCCCGCTATGCGCGAATTCCGGAGAAGGGCCGGACCATAAGGGTCTATTGTACGCAGCCTTACAAGATTAAAGGGTGGCACTTGAAATTTCTTTCAACGGGAGGTAGGGCTTTGCTTATTAAGCATGTCTTACTTGCTCTCAATACTCATACACTTGTCGTTATTCACTCAGTCGCGCCTCCATTTCTCTCTCTTTCCTCTCTCTCTCTCTCTCTGTTTCTCCTCTTCAGCCACAAATGGAAAAATCACAGTCCCCTTTCACCTTCATCAGGCCGTGTATGGCCATTACGGGAAAGAAGTTAATGCATGTCCTTCTCCTCGTCAGTTTATTCAACCGTTGAAGATGGTAATATTTTGTTTCTTGCTTCTTTCTCTTTCGCTCCCCTCTGAAAACAATTAATGAATTTTGTTCGCTCATGAACCATAAATATGTCTTTATCTGTTCCCTTTTGCACTTTTGTAGTACAAGTTAATGGGATCTGTCTTCTTCGTCTCTGTTTTCTGGTCAAAGACAGAAAAGACCGCCTAACGTTTGATTCGAATTGATTCGAAAAATCCCGCCCAATATTTGAAACCTAGAAAAACCCTAGACGTTTCCTATATATAATAATGTTCTAGAGTCTTTTGAGGGGAGTTCTTTTTGGGGACGAAAATCCTCTAAAAAAATAAAAGAGGTTTCATCTGCCCAAATCCTTTTAAATATTAGCTTTTTCAACAGTAAGATTTTTCTTGATATCGGGTGAAAAAAATAGAAAATCATTTCTGTTTGCTTTTGCCCCTGGCGTTGGTTTGAATCCGAGTGATACAAATTCGGAGTTCTGTTAGTGTTTCGAGTATAGATCGGAGATTCGAACCCCACTTCACTGCACCCGAAGAAGGTAATTTCCCTTTTCTTTTATCGTTTGCATCTTGTTCGGTTCTTTAGCTGTTCGCAGTTAGTTATGTGTTATATTGGCATGTTTTATGGTTAAGTGTGTTTTGTGTCGCTGTTTAAGTTTAGTTATTATGTGGCATGGTTTAGAGGTTATTAGTCTTAAATTTTACCAAGTATGTGTTTGGTTCAGAATCACCTGAATCTGGCCACGCGTTTAGTTATTTAATTAGTCAAAATCAACATGCCTATGGCTCTGTTTGGATTTGTGTGAGATCATATAAAGTATAGAAAGGTATGCTGTTTATACCCCTGCATTAGCATGTTGCCATTAGGGACCTGTTTACTTGCGTAAATAAATGTTTTGATGGCATTGTGCTGGCCTGGATGTCTTGTTTAGTCAAATTGGTAAGGAAGTTTACATAGCATGTTTGATGGTTACCTAATCCGCATGGAACTCGTGAATGGCTGTTTGGTATTCGGGTAGCTTAAACTCATGTCGACTGCTTAGATATCGAATAAATAGTTGGTCTTAATCCGTACCCAGTGTGGCTCCAATATGTGCTTCTATGTAGTCTACATGTCTATAGTGCATAGTTATGTTTGAAGTCCATTGGTCGTACTATATGCTTTGCATCGTCTGCTTACACTATTCTTAAGAACTTGAGCATATCATAATGCATGACCATCTATCCCTAACTGTCGTTGTCTAAACTTGTGATCTTGACTGTCGTATGCACGCCACTGCGCTTTTTCGTTGATTCTGGTATAATTTTTATCGTTCTTGATCATCTAGTAGATTGCACGCCTATTATGAACCCTCTGGGACAGTTGGTTAATTGCTTTGCTGAGCATGATATCCCTCTTGTGGATTACTTTCTTATACATCTGGGGATTATACCTTAAGTAGGTTAAACAAGTTAAAAATTCATGTACTGTTGAGTCTAGCTATGAGGCTGGTATCACTTGGCTGTTGCTGATTCCGTATTATAATCTCTGAAATATGCTTTGAAGTTTTTTTTTAAAAGAGGAGTTTAAAATTAGTTCTCATATCTGAAAATTTATCCCTGTCCTGCTAAGCCTAACAAGTTATGTGACGTGCTCAGATGATAAACATATTAGTTGCATTCCAAATGGTCAGTCCTTGATAAACTTAAACTTGGTGTGCAATCGAGGGTGTTGTATGAATTAGAATGGCATATCTTTCGTGCATGATGCTTTATTTTGGTTCATGTGAGGGAGCGGGTAGCTGTTGCCTCCGTATTCATGTCATGAAATGTTTTGTGTTCTATTTATTTACCTCCATAGGTAATCAACTTGAAGTACTGATTTAGGTGTTATCATAGGTTATAAAATTGGCAGTTGTTTTGATACAATAGGTATACTTCAATATACGCAATATATACAACTTACAACTTACTGATTTGTTTTAAGTTTGCATTTTATATGTTTAAGCTTACTTATTGATTATGTACTAATCTTTTCTTTTCGTTTTCTTGCATGACCATCGCATACGAGTCTAAGGGACTCGTCTTCTTCTGCATTCGGCGTTGGGCTAAAGCCCAACGAAACATTCTTCTCGAGTCAGCCCCAGCAGCCGTGTAAAAGAATTCTAGGCCAAAGCCCAATAGCAAAACAAATCGCAGCAGTGGTCCTAAGAATGGGCCGATCTGTTCGCTCTTCTTTCCCCTTTATCTTATTTTTCGTTGTGTATTTTTGATTTACCTATATGACTAACACTTTATTTTATCTCTTAGCTTAAATGAATTATAGGAGAATTAGTATAGTTAGTTTCGTGTAATGGGTAGTTAATTTAAGGAAAAACCTGCGATTATTATATTTTGCAAATCTTATTTTAAGTAGCATTTTTATTTAAAGCCTTAGCAATATTTATAAGTCCTATTTTAAACAGCGTTATTATATTTCCCTCTAAAACTTCAGTAACATTATAAGCCCTTTTCTTGAAATTTAAGCACCCTATTTAGACTTAATTAATTAACCTAAGTTTGGCTGGATAACCGTAGTTAACGGATCCTAGAGGATGCCTAACCCCTTCCCTTTAGGATAATTAGAACCCTTATCTAGAATCACACTGATTAAGCAGACCATTAACGGAGGTTTATTTAGCTTTACCTTAGTTAATAATTAGGTGCCCTAATTCACCTTAAAATCAATTAGGTGGCGACTCCTTAAAATAAAGAAATTTAGGAATCTCCAATATGTTGTACTCGATTTGACCCGTTTAAATGGGGTATAACACTGACTCTCTGTGGTCCCAGTTCATGAGATATAAATATTGCAGTGAGACCAATCCTATCTGCGTAGAATGGAAGAAAGGGCAGTCCCATTGCTGGAAAGATATGTGCTCTATTAAAAACAGTGTGGAAAGTAATATACTTTGGAAAATTGGGAAAGGAAATGTAAGTTTTTGGTTTGATAATTGGTCTCCTCTTGGACCTCTCCATACTAACATGCCTGATGAGATTACTATTAATGATATCAAGCTAAATGAAGTGTTCAAAGATGATCGATGGGACTGGTCTGTGCTGCAGATTCAACCTATTGATACCATTAAAGAGACTCTTTCTACTATGCATATCAATCTACAACATGAGATTGAAGACACTCCTATTTGGACTGGCACCACAACTGGGAAGTTCACTGTTTCCAGTGCCTGGGAACTAACCAGAAAGAAGAATGATATATGTTCGTTTGATGCCAATATTTGGCATAAAGACGTGCCTTTCAAAATGTCTTTCATGGCATGGAGAGATATACATAATAGAGTGTCTTACTAATGATAAAGTCAACAGACTGGGTATTGATAATGATATCAGGTGTAGCTGTTGCAAAGGCAATGGTATTATCCCAGGCCAGGAAACTGCCAACCATTTGTTCTATGATGGACAATATACTCAAAGGATATGGGGCCATTTTGTTGGCAATATGGGTATAGATTACAGAAACACTAATTTGAGGACTCTTCTTCTCAGATGTTGAAATCACAAGGACAAGAATCCCATTGCTTCCTACATTCATAAAGCTCTTCCTACCATCATTATTTGGGAGCTATGGAGATCCAGATGTAGCTCGAAATTTGATATGGAAAATCCCTCTTTTCAAAGATCTAAGGATTTTATTTCTTTTAACATTTCTCAATTGATTAGAACTCAATTCAAGAAGATAGATATCAGATACACCTGGGAAGAAATTTGCACCCTCTCTGAAGTTTCTATGAATGTTAATAGCTTTATTGTGGTGACATAGCTCAAACCTTCCTTACCATCTGTGAAACTTAACAGTGATGGGTCATGTATTAATGGTAAGTGTGGAGGAGGTGGAGTGGTAAGGAACTGGAAAGGTAAACTCATTATGGCCTACTCTATATCTTTGGGACAGGGCACAAGCAGTGAAGCAGAAGCTGGTGCCTTCTTATTTGGGCTTGATTGGTGCATCAACAATGGTTTTAATTCGATCGTAGGGGAGATCGACTCTCTATTGCTCCAAAACTCTATAAGGGGTACTTGGGAAATTCCTTGGAAAATCAAGGATACAGTGGATAAAATAAAGATACTAGTAAATAGTCATGATATTAGCACAAGACATTGCTACAGAGAAGCAAACAAAGTTGCGGATAGATTGGCTGCTCAAAGTCACAGCCAAGATGGACTATGTATATACAATACTTTTGCTGGCCTACCTGGACAAATTAGGGGCCTTTTAAACACGGATAGATGGAACTTACCTTCAATTAGAGTCAAGAAGAAAAATGCAAGGATGCTCATCTATGATCCACCTTGAATGTTTCCAGCTTTATTGTCACTTTGCTACTTCCTTTTGCGAATGGCTTTTTAGCTTGTAAACTTGGTTCTTCAAGTTCTTATCTTGTAGTAAAAGGTTAGGTCCGACCCCCCTTTTACATGATTATTCTTAAGTGGCAATAAAGTCGTGACTCAGTTCGAAGGTAAAAAAAAAAACAATATGATCTTGATTATATGTTTAACATTTTTATCTATCTATTGTTTCAATTCTACATAATCAAAATTATTGTTGGTATCTAAAAAAACAAATCATGGAACTAATTAATTAACTACTGATATATATTTGTTGAACTAATTATTGTAATTAATTCTCCTAATTTTTTAAATAATCAGAAGCAATTTAATAACCTAATCATACACATTCTCAATGTAATGTTAAATGATAAAGGAAAACAAAAGCCATGGGTCTCTTTAATAAAATTAAGTACTTTCTGTCAAGTTCCTGTCGAAGTTATCTAGTTTGATTAAATAATGAACCAGACACATTCAAATATAGACTTTCATACATATTTTCTAGGAAAAAGAACAGAAATGGCCGACCGGGTGAAACTAATCCTACCCGACGACTCAAATTTCCCCAGACGCAATTTGTAGCCCGCCCAACCCATTTACCACAACAAAAAAAAAAAAACCGGCGACTAAAAGTAGTCACTAAAGTTCGTTGCAAAACAGAGGACTTATTATGGCAACTTTAGTAGCCACTAAAGATCAAATATTCATTGTTGTATAGAATATGTATCCCTACCGTATATGTATAGAAAATGTATCATAGGTTTGAATCATTTGTTGTATAATTTGTGTATAATAAATGTATCATCAACATATATTCACTAATCATACATATATTATACATTACTATGTACATTATACATTGATTATATACTAATGATTCACATATTATACATATTCCATATATAAGCATAGAAAATGTATCGTTGTTGTATAATTTATGTATAAACTGTATCATTCTTGTATAGAAAGTGTATCATACGTCTAGACAATGTATCATACCTATACAGTATATAAAATATATCATTCTTGTATAGAAAGTGTATATAAACTATATCATTCTTGTATAGAAAGTGTATATATAATTTCAGCATATGTATATAAATTGTATCATTCTTGTATAGAAAGTGTATCGTACGTATAAAAAATGTATCGTACATATAAAAGATGTGATAAATATTATATACAACACTGATTATATCTCAAGACATGCATAATATGTGTATAATAAATGTATAATCAACGTATCCTTACAAATTATACATATATTATACATGTTTTGGGATATTTCTTGAAGGCTTAATCAACGTATAAATATACACATATTATACATGTTTTGGGATATTTCTTAAAAGTGCAATCACTGTATAAATATACACGTATCATACATGTTTTGAAATATTTTTCGAAGGCTCAATATGAGTTTTGACCTTTAATGGTGACTTTTTGTTGCCAGTGAAAAGTCTAATTTTTCTGTAGCAAGGCTTTAGTGACGACTCTTTTTATGTCGCCACAAAAAGTCTGATTTGTTTCCAAAAAAAAAATGTGTTTGGGCTGCTGGGCTGGCTAGCGCGTGAAATTACTTTGGACCGAAATGTCAGTTCTTCGTATTAGGCCCAAACATGGGATTACTTTGACCTATTTTCTCATCACTTCTCCATTTCCATTATGGGCCGAGATCAACAAAATACGATACAATTGGGCTTTGTAAAAGCTAGTACAGAGAGCTCCTTTCATAAAAATGTCCTCAAAGGAAAATCATGATTCTCGATTCGTGACACAGTTGATTAATGATTGATATTTTGATTCATATAACATGTGTAAGTAAATCTACATATATGGCAGCTGGACTATTCAAAGCTTTTCTTGTGGAAACTACATTTCATTCAAATTCAAGTGTATATACGGTAGATGGAAAGATGGATTTTCCAGTTAATTACTAAGAAATAATATCTTTTTTATTTCCGTATAAACTCACATTACTATATATAATAAGGGACAATGCGAAGATTTTGTAGTCCTTAGTTGGATCCCAGTCATTTAGTTGTGTGCTTGCTAACTAAAAGAATTTTCTCTTCAAAATTAACCCTTGTACTTGTTATTTATTGCATGATATATCAAAGTATATTCCAAATAAATCAAGATACTTTCATACCTTCTTTGGTAATATTGTACATGGCCCCTTTGTTCAACTTTTTGTAAGTGAAATATGTACCATAACTTTTTTTGTCATATATTTAGCCCTACTTTATTCCTTTATAACTTAGGTTGTCACATTCAATTTGGTAAATATTGTAAAGTTTGAGACCCTTTAAAATGCTTAAAAAGTTGTGAATAGTAATGATGTCATCTAAAAGAACCAACTATCCATAAAGAAAAATAAATAATAGTACTGCCTCTATCCCAATTTATGTGGCATCGTTTGACTAGACACCGAGTTTAACACATTTGTGAGCAGGGAGTTTGAGACTTTTGAAATTTGTGGTCCAAAACAAGTTCTAGATATTAGTGTGGTTGTAATTCACTTCATAAAGTTAAATTGTTTCTAAATATAGAAAAGTGACATTCTTTTTTGGACAGATTAAAAAGAAAGTGTGCCACAATAATTTTACATAGACAATAGTAACTTTGAAGAGCTCATTTGGTATTGAGAGACAACTCTGTAAATGATACTTCACTTTGTAAATTTTAGGATTATAGTTAGATTTATCCTGATCTTATCTCTTAATAATCTTTTTATTTTGAAAAATAAATTAGGTATGATATTTTAATATAATTTTGCATAGTAAAGAAAATCAAAATTGATCGTTCAGAAAAATAAAAGCGAGAAGGAATAAAATTATTAGGTACGTCTTTGCACTGAGACATGATTTACTTATTAAAATTTAGTTGATCTTAACATTCTTGGACTGATAACATAGTTATAATATTATTATGACGTAAATTATCAAAATAATATTCCACTTAGACTTTAAAAAAAGAATGCCATTTCCTCACATGCATCTTAATTTTGGAAAGAAAAAGAAAGTTTAAATTAAGAAAAACAACAGTTTTTTGATATTTTGCATGATTTAATTAGAATTAGCATATATTAATATCATTTTAAAGTGTCAATTTTTAAAATTTAAATTTTTTTCTTAATTTACAAGTAAATTCACCAATTTCTCAACAAAAGAATAAATGTACAATGTATGGTTTGATATTTTTTTCTTGAACAAAATTATATATTATTATTATTTTTTTGTTATTGTAAAAAGTAGTTTATAGTTCATAAAACATGATTTTTACTAATCGTGCATATGTAAACCACCAGCCCTTCTAGCAATTTTGTTGTTGTTGAGCTTTTGCGGTGAATCTTAGTTTTTTCTGGTGCAATAGCTTTTAGTATATTAGGGTATCAAAGGTTTTCAAGAAAGAAGAAAAAAAATTTAAGGTTTATTCAAATGTTTGAAAATAAGAAAAAAATATTTTAATTTTTTTTTAAGGTTTATTCAATGTTCTTAATTAAGTGGAGGAACGGGTTGGGGGTGAGGGTGGGTTCAGAGGAGAGTAAAAAGGAGGGAGATGTAACTGTATCTACTAAGTGATTGGCTCCTTAATCTCTTTTTAATAATTTTGTAACTTTTGGAATTTAATTTTGTTATTTATGTTTTCTAACTCATAAACCATTTTAGTTTAGCTAAACATAGGTTTTTACGGATATCAATATGATATCTTTTTAAGAAAATGATGCAAGAATTTGTGGTGATGAAGAATTAAAAGGATCCTTTTACTTATCTAAATTTTAGTTGAAAAATAATAGATTTCTTTGAATCACTATGAAGAAGAAGCAAAACATAATGATCGACTACTCTTGTAGTCAGTTTAGAATTATTTTAATTACTTCCAACTGTATTAGTTTATAGTATATCAAATTATCTTTTTTTCTAAACTATTATAAAGTTTTCTACATTAATTTGAGCCCGGACTTCACAAGACTAGTTCACAATATATATACTCCACTTAATAAAAGCTAGTAGCCACAAAATACTGGACTATATTAGATGTGGGAACCACTGCAGCATATATCAAGTAAGTAGTAAATAGCAAAGACTTCAATTTTTTTTTTTTTTTTGTGGGTCTCAACAAAGACTTCAACCTTATCACGACATTACAAATAGGCAAAAAGCTTATTTCACATCAATGTATTACCGGCTAATGAATTAACAAGCAGCTGGGCTCAACATCATGCTCCAGCTGATAACCAAATGAAGTACGTAACTGTTCTAATTCTTGTGCTCCTACTCACGACGTCTCACTCAGTGGTAATTTCTCAGTGCAGAAAACTACAAAAGTAATGATGGAGACCTCTTAATTTGTCCAATTTATGACAAAAATATACATCTAGTTACTAATCTTTTTGGAAACTGAGTACTCCTACAAAATCACGGCAATCCCTTTTTGTGTTTTTTGCCTACTTTTGATGATATATATCTGTAGTAATCTTCTTTCTTTCACCGGATTGATGAGACATCAAAATGGACATTTTACAGTATTGTTTGCATGCAATTTGTAGTATATACATCACGCTTTAATTTATTTGCGCGTAAATGGATAAGTGTGTACATGAAAGTGATTTCTAACGAGTGTTCAAAGATGGTTTGACCTCTGGAAGAAATTAATTATCAGAATTGTTTTCTTTTGCATGCATGCATGGCTTTGTGGAATTTTCCTAGTTCAGAAGAAACAAAGTGGAAAATTCTAGTAGAACGACGAAGTTTTGTTTCTTCATAGAAGGAGAATCGGCTAGCAATTAGCTAGAGAAGAATATTCTGATGGACTAGTTTCTCATGAAAGCACTTGCATGAAGGTTCTTAGTTTAATTCCCTTGTGATTTTTGCTCTTTACGAGTTTAAGTTAATTACACTGTGAGTGTAAGAAATTTTTATACTATCCGACTATCTTTATCTGTTATAAATCTCATAGAAGACTTACCCGTAAATATATTTGGATGACCTGATATCCAGTGGCAGAGTCAGGATTTTCACTAAAAGGGTTCAAAATATAAAAAACTAAACATATAAAGAAGGCAAAATGAGTTCAACGCCTACTATATATACATAAAAAATATTTTTTTACCTTATATAAATAGTATTTTTTTTCGTCGAAGGGAATTCGGATGAACCCCTCAACCCTGTGTGGCTCCGCCTCTGCCGATAGCCTAAATTTTTGTTTTACATTGACAGTATAAGTAAGATTCTTTTTTACGCTAACAGTATACTTTTTTTTTTTTTGGCGGTCCCTTGTGAATACATATTCCACTTCCATATCTTGGCCTACACCAACGTTAGAGGCAGATTCGAATTTTAAATCTACGAGTTTTGAATTATAATTTTTTTACTTTTTAGATTCTAAATAAATTATTTATTTATATAAAGTAAATATTTAATTATATATAAAGTTTGAATCAAAACTATTAATTTTGGTAAACCTATAACTTCTAACTGTAAATTAGCCCCTAGCTAGTACGTAACTACACGGAACCTATAACTTCTAACTGTAAACAATTGAATCTGCAGAACCTATAACTTCTAACTGTAGATTAGCCCCTAGCTAGTACGTAACTACGCAGACTTAAATCAGATCTTCAAATATGTTGATGGTTGTTTGGTAGGTACTCAAAATTATTCAGGGATTATAATCTTGAGATTAATTTATTCCATCTCTTGGGATTATTTTATACTATTTAAAAGATAATATAAAATATTTTATACCATTTAAAAGATGGTATAAAATAATCTCGGGATAAGTGGGATAAGAAGGATATTCCACCCTTGGGATTATGCTTCATTTGGTATCGTGTTTGATAGGAGGTATAAATTTATCCCAGAATAAATTTATACCTCCTACCAATTACGGTATAAAAATTAGTGTTGGATATCTCAACCTATGCCATACACCAAACGATCCATACCTTCGTTTGGTAGAAGGTATAGGCTGAGATATCCAAGCACTAATTTTTATACCATATTTGGTAGAAGGTATAAATATATCTTGGGATAAATTTATACCTTGTACCAAACATGGTATAAAAATTAGTGCCGAGATATCCCAGCTTATACCTTCTTATCCCACTTATACTGGGGTTATTTTATACCATCTTTTAGATGGTATAAAATAATCCCAATAGATGGGATAAATTAGTCCCAGAATTATAATCCCGGAATAATTTCGATTATCTACCAAACGACCCCTTAGGGGTCGTTTGGTTTAAGGTATAAGCTGGGTTATCCCAGCACTAATTTTTATACCATGTTTAGTATAAGGTATAAATTAGTGCTGGGATAAATTTATACCTTGTACCAAACATGGTATAAAAATTAGTGCTGGGATAACCCAGCTTATACCTTCTTAACCCACTTATACTGAGATTATTTTATACCATCTTTTAGATGGTATAAAATAATCCCAATAGATGGGAAAAATTAGTCCCGGAATTATAATCCCGGGACTAATGAGTCCTTAAACCAAACGACCCCTAGTGTTATGTTTTAGTTCATGATGATAGCGACACTTTATCCCAAGATTGTGATATAGAGAGCATTACTAGCTAAACAGTGCACATTCAGAATTTTAAAATCATGATGCTCCACCGTAATCTTAAGAAATTTCGTGAGTTTGTGCCATTGGGTGAGAGAGTGTCGGGTGACTTGTGAATGATGAGCCAGAAAATAAAGGAAAATGTTATGTCAAAGGGCAAAGTTAATTTCAATTTTATAATACCACATAAAATTGTAAATTAATTAATTAATACCTTAAAACACATTCAGTTACTTTTAGGGTTGGGCATATTTCCGTTCAAACCGAAAAACCGATTTAACCGGATCGAATAAATCGAAATCGAAATTAACTTCGGTTTGGTTCGATTTAAATTTATAAGATTTCAACAATTCGGTTCAATTTTCAGTTTATGCAAAATTAAATTCGGTTAAACCAAAAAATCGAATTTTAACAAGCCACTTTTTTCTTGAAACATATATATATATATATATATTGTATGTCTCTTTCTGGTCTCTCTATATGTGACGGCTTTGCTCCTGTTGAGATGTACTGGTACTGTTACTGTTTCCTTTGAGCTTAGAAAACATCGCTCTAATTTTAGCTTATGTTTGTTAAAAATTGCTTGAAATTGTCCAAACGCCTACTTGTGGTTGTGGAAAAGTTTCCATATCTAAATCGAATAAACCGAACCGAAATTGCAAAAATCGAACTGAACCGAAGTTATTTCGGTTCGGTTTCGGTTCCCATTTTTTACAAATCGAAAACCGAAAAATCGAATCGAATTTAGGAAACCGAACCGAACCGACCGAACGCCCAATCCTAGTTACTTTTACGTCAAAGAGCGAGGCTTATTCCACATCAATCTGATAGCTTTTTTTCTTTTTCTTTCCATCATTGTCTCTTTATGTTGTAGAGTTTCATTCCAATTTCTCTATCAAATTCTCTTTACGTGCATGGAGGTGGATGGACATGACTCAAATTTTAAATAAAAAACATATTTTGAAAATTTAAAGCTCGTAGATAGAGGTGTTAAATTCGGGCAGATCAAAGTAAGCTAAGTGAATAATTATGGGGATCGTTATATTGATAGAGGCAAACCTAGCATTTGAAGTTTATGAATTTTTACAACAATCAAATTAATATACGCATACGATAACATTAGATTTACATTCAAAATATTTATTGAATTCTTTTGTAATACATACATGGCATGTGCAAATTAATGAAACTATTGATTCTCGTGAATCCTTAAGTCCTACTCTACATCCGCCATCGATCATTAACCCATACAAATGCTATTTGCTGGATCAAGATAAACTAAATAATGGGGGGATAATAAATGAACAACAAATAAATCATTAACCCGTTCAACTTAAATGAATCATATTTACCAAGGTTTAATTATTTGTTTTCTTTTAATTTATTTAATTACCTAACCAAGATTTTTTTTCTTTATTTTGACTATATATAATATATTAACAAACAAAAAAAAGTTTCTCTTGGGTCAAATTTTTTGCTACGTTTTTAATTTAAATCTGACCAAAATATATTAAGTTAATAAATAAACAACAAATAAATCATTAACCCATTCAACTTAAATGAATCATATTTCATGAGCTAATTTTATCATTCAAACTCACAGATGTACGCCGCCCAGAGGCCGTCCATTTCCAGAAGGAAAAGGAGACCTTCTTTGGAAGTTGACACGAGTTTACATTTGAGAGGTCGCAAATATATAATATTAGGGGACCAGTAGACAGTAGATAACTGGCGTGATTGGAGATTTTTTTTTTTTTCTCGAGATTTTTGTTGTGTCATTTTGCCTATCTACAAAATGTTATATTTCAGTTTGGTGCATAGCTATCCCCTATTAATTCTCTTGTCCTGATCTTCTCAAGTTGTTATTTATTTGGTCTTACCAAACCAAATTCTGAATATTGTAAAACGAAAGGCGACACATTAAATTTAATTACTGTTGCTACAACAAGAACAAGATCAAGATATGGACAAACATATATTCTTATCTTTACAAATAGTTATCCAAATAGTTTAAAATAAAAAACTACCTCTAATTGTGACATCGTATTAGCGAAAATGAAGTACTTAACGTAGAGTATTAGCTAGGCAGGTCAGTAAGTACTTTTATAAATAATAATCTACGTTGTTCAATTCTAGATCGTCTATTATTGTTCTTTTTCCTCAACTAGATTGTCTATTATTTATAAAAGTACAACACACACACACACACACACATATATATATATATATATATATATATATATATATATATATATATATATACTTAGGGCATTCATCATTTTCCTTTCTCAAATAAAGACGAAAAAGTGTATTCCGTAGTTCATTTGTGATCTTCATATTCAAAAAACAGCTAGGAAAATTGACCCACAATTTATTGAACCTTTGTATCTCTGCCATCGCTATTTTTCGGCCTGAGTTTATACTTTATAGTAGTAGCGTAATCCTTCACGGCTCTTTGTTGAGTTAAGATGCTAAGAAAGAAGCCAACGACCTAGCCTAATAAATGAATTTTAGCCGATTATTTGAGTAAAAACCCACCTTATAATTCGAGTAACAGTTACATAATTCAATCAAGTTATTGAGCTGAGCACAACCGAAACTCTTGTTGAAAATTGTGATGAACCGAATTATAATACAAGCAGGTCAAACTGAGGTCGAGAAATTAACTCTGCTCAATGCTCAAGACTATCTAATCAAATAGAGATGTAGCTAGAATTCTAATAAGACCTACTGTAGTAATTTTGTATTTGTATTAAGTAATCCACTTAATATGCATAATATTTAATTTAATTTGTTCAAAACTTAAGCAAGTTGTCTTTTCTAGAATCCAAAACTCATAACTTCAAAATTGTTGATCCTCCTCTTTTACTTTAAAATACATCACTACTAGAAAATCTCTTTTTTCCCACTGAAAAATGTTCAGTGGTTATTTCCCATTGAATGCCCGTCGGAAAAACTTTAATAGTAGTATTTTCGTAGGAAAAAGTAGAAAGTATCCCAACATTTCAATGAGATAACCTGTTTCCCATCATGCATTTTCTTAGTCAGTTGGTTTGGTGGGAATGAGGTGGGAAAATTATGTTTTGTAGCACGAAGTTTTCACTGAATGCCGATGGGAAAAATTTCTGTGTCTAGTGTATATTCTAAATTTCTTGATATATGTATATCCCTTCAATTAGGCCCAAAAAAACAATATAATTAAAAGAATCGCTATCATTCCTCCACAACTAGGACCATTGCATGATATGAGCTGGCTAGGAGACAAAACGTAGAAAACCCACAAAGTTCACGTTGGTAAAAAGAAAAGGGAAAATTGTCCACATGTTATCAAATGCTATAACAGTATCGTAATATATAGGCCCCGACGACAATGATAAAGAGTCTAATGGCATGCATCTCATTTCCTTGTGTATGATTTGATTAATCGATCTTTGGTGGTTTTTCAACGTATATATCTCTCTAGGTCCCTTTATGATCTGCACTCACTTACGTCCAATATCTGTATTTAATGAAAACAGTTCATTTTTATTAAAAATAGAACTGCGGAGTTTGCAGGCATGAGTACTTCTACTGCGCCTTTTCATATGAATGCTTTGAATCTTGATATAAGTACTCCTGTATATAGCTTTATAGTTTATACTAAGATGATGTACAATAAAATACATTTCATTCTTCCAATTTTTCTTATCGATTATCTCGTCCCTCCTTGCCACGAAAAAATGAAATCCGTGTGCTTAATTTAATTTCCAGCTGTAAATATTTACCTAGCTATAAAACAAGTTCATTGTTTTTGAAACTCCAGTACACTACGATTTTGCCTATATACATCCAGATTCCAGTAGCTTCTAGCTGAATGATTGTTTCTATTTTTGTGCTAGCTAAGTTCCACTTAGTTTCTATTTTTGTGTCTTCACAAAATGGACAATGCAACTCCAAAAAAATTGAGGAATTCTCCATCTTAGATCTGCCGTCTAGTTGTAGTATAATGCTTCATTACGCAAACCTTCACTATTGATGTTAATTAGTTTTCATACACTGAGAATGCTAATTTTTTCCCCGAAAACCACGAGCTTCAAAAGTCTCATAGCCACAAAAATACTGAGAATGCTAGTAGTAGTAGAAATGTAGCGAAACTTTCACTATTGATGTTAATACACTGAGCATGAGCATTAGTTTTCATACATAATGCTGTCTTTGGGTCCCAATTTATGAGGTAATATTTGATTTGGTCGGAGTTTAAAGATTTTTTTTAAAAAAATATTTATGATTTAAAATAAGTCTTAAATATTTATTTGGTAATAAATGATTTTATTAATTTTCAAGTAAATTGAAGCGGAAGAAGCAACAAATACTGTATACGTTGTTTGGGGGAGCATTTGTTATGCCAATGTCTTTGTCACAATATACATTCAGAAAATAGTACACAGAGATCTAAATGCAGTGAGTGGATAGTTACAGGAAAAGGGAAAATGGACCATTCATTACTCAGTACACCATTATATGAAAAATCACTAACCAATCTTTATAATATGGCCAAGCCCTTTTAGCAGCTGATTGATTGACGTTGCCATAGTTCCATTAATTTAATTTATGTGTGTACAAGTTGCGCACAAGAGTAAAATGTAACTTCACACTTGACTGAAATATTATTACATGAGAAAATGACTCATTTCCGGCTGCCAATGACCGAGTGATCGAGTGAGTAAGATACTCGGGGTCGTTTGATTAATGAATAATTTATATCGATATTAATAATTTAGGACTTGTAACTTCCATTCTGTTAGAGCAAAGTACTTTCTTACGAGCAACACCTTGTTACACTAATAATGTACAAACTTGACACTGTAGTGATTGACAACAGTTAATACAGTCAGAGTTGTAAAGCTAAGTGCGAATGTGTTTCATGAACATGTTTGATTATTCAAAAGTACATGAAATCACTCCATAATTAATCAAAGGGATAAGCACGCAAATAGCTGGTGTGTGTATATTATGGAACAAGACTTTGCTCTTTCAGCTTGGGAATTGAAACAAGTATGGGAACTAATACAAAAACTGCAGGAAATTAAGGAGCCGTTTGGCCATGAATAAAGATTTGGAATATTTTAAAAAGTTTTTATATAAGCTTTTGTTTATCAAACAGGGCTTACTATTCCAGAGTATAAAATTGGACTTGTTCGTGGGTACTATGTTTTCATGATTCAAATACTACTTCAACTTTTCTTGTCCAAACGCTTACTAAAAGAAATCGTATTATTTATAGGGGCTCCAGTATATTAGCCTATAGAATTTTCCTTTTACCGTATTTTTGTGTTGTGTCTTTTAATAACTAGATACGTATGAGAGTGAGTCATTATGGTCCCCAAGCTGAAACTCTAATATGCCAGATTTTGGGTATCGTCACGACGACTGGCACAAAATTTATTTTCTAATAAAACAAAAGTGACTAATTTTAAGGCGTTAATTATGCTAACGTACTAGTACTAGTAGTATAAGTGAAGCTCCAATGTCAATATTTTCAGTCTCAATTATTATAACACAATGGCATTGCCTCGTAGTTAGGAACTTGATTTGAAAAATCAACAAACACAGATGAGTCAAGGAATAAAATTAAAACTTCTATGATTCGTTGTGCCAATGACGATATTACTATCCTTAAACGTGATTTTAAATCGTTAATCAGAATTACTCATACTATCAGTAAGGAGTATGATATTTTTGTTTGTGGGGGCTGTCAAATATAGTAGTTTCACGTTTTAAGACTGATGAAATGAGCTTCAGGAAGAGGCTGGATCTGGACAAAGACAACAGTGAGCCCAACAATGTTCATCAATGGTCCTATAATTCTATTTACAATTTGGGTGAAATTTCTTATAAGGACATGAATTGACATTAATCAGAGTACACACAAATAGGTCAAGGTGATTCAACATAGTTATAAATATAAAAAATAAAAATAAACTATATAGATGACTTGTTCACAACGATCGGATAGACACCTTAACTTTGTCGATGACTAGATATACACCTCTACTTGACACGTGTGTGATCTTGTGAATCCTACGTGGCAAAATATCTGTCTTTCACACAAATTTGAACGTATAAAACTTTTAAAATTATGTTTTTAATTCCTCTTTTCCTTTTCTTTTTACAGTTACATGGGCCCATCATATTTTCACAATATTCTTCAAATTTTCATCTAATAGAGTATATATCTTGAAAGTTTCAACCTCAAGAAATTTTAAGAGGATCTAACCAAAATTTTAATCAAATTTAATTCATCTACTTTGCAAATGACCCAGAAGAAGTAGATAACCCCAAAAAATAATTTTATTAGGAACATCAAAAATCATCAAATTGAAAACTTTTACCTTTATTTTCTATTTAAGAAAGAATTGGAACTGAGAATACAATAATTTTTGTTAAAGTTGCTAAAAGATAGATTGCTAAAAGAATAGCTATATCTTGTAGTTAACAATATGACTAGCTACTACTAAGTTTCAGATTTTGTTGTCAAAGTCGATAGCATCTGAACACCGAAAGATATAAAATACAAATGGAAGAGGAAGTTTGGGAAGAAGTAGAGGGGGTGGAGGGGAGGGTTTTTTTCTTTTAAAAAATTACACAATATTTTTAATTTAAAGAAATGTATAAAAAAATTAAATTAAATGACTAAGTATTCTTTTTTTTTCTTTCAAAAAACACACGCATGTCATTCACTGATTGGTCCATTTGACATGTCATCTGCGAATGCAACTCACGCGTAAAGTCTGTTGGATCCGGGTGTCCACGAGATACACATATGTCAATTAAAGATGTTATCTGGTCATTTATAGAGTTAAAATATCTATTTGATCAATATGACCAACACAAAGGGACATCTATGTGTTCCGCCTAGAAATAATTGTGTATCTATTTAATTAACATGGTAAAAATTTTAACGACGGGGTGTCAATTAACACTCTTTGAACAAGACTCCGTCATTGGAAGACATAGTTACTGTTAATAAGTTGCACATTTAAACCCGATTTCATTTTTAAACCTGCTCTATTTAAACCCGACCCAACTACATAAAAAACCCATATGCGACCAACTTGTTCCCGAGTCCTACATCTAGAGCCACTAGACACAGGAGCCGGTAACCCATATGTGTCTTTTATTTAGTTGGATCGGGTTTAAATCGAGCGAGTTTAAAAATGAAATTGTGTTATGTTGGGGATTTCGTTAAGACAGGGGTATATTTGAAAACTTTAATGACTGGAGGGGTATTTGTGACCCAAATTTGTAATGGAGAATATTTTTAGCCATTTTTCCAAAGTAGAGGGGCATTTTTGACCATTTTTTCTACTTTTTATGTAGTTTTCAAATATGCAAATTTATTATAAAATACTCGAAGAATCTATATTTAAATTTAAGTCAAAGAAAAATCTGTTTGACTCTCAAACTGATCAACTTTCAAACAAATTGGGACGGAGGGAGTAGCACTATTCTGACATCATTAGCTGCTTAATTAGTTAATACTTATACTAGTATATGTCAAACAGAAATTTCATTTATTTATTTTCTTATATAAAAAGAGAGTTCTATAAGCTACTAGCCTACTAGCATATTTAGAAGCCCCCACCTTCCCCCAAACTTGATAAGACCAGTCAAATGCAAGGGAATGAGCCAGAAAAAAAGATTTAAACTTTGGCCAATTTTTTTTTGTCATATCTGTCTCTTCATATTTATATAAACCTGGCCCTTTGGGATTTTCATTTTCTCAAACCCAATGTTATTTTCTCTCTTGGCTACATCCTAATATCATATATTTTTACGATTTCTTTTGAAGCCTTCCACTGGATTCCAAAACAAATCATAAACTAAACAAAGAAGATATATTTAACAAAAAGATGGCTGCTTTTTCATCATATCAATTACAGCACACGAACTCTTCTCTTCTTGACACAGTATTTTTGCCAAGTTCTCCCATAAAGATGTCTGGCTTTTTGACAGAACAAAACAATTCTTGTACAATCCAGAATTGTTTTTCTCAATTTTACCAACCAGAATTCCCTGCCAATGTGATTGTTCATGAAAATAGCCCAAATGTTACTACTACTACTGCTGCTACTCTTAGCCAAAATGAGCCTTATTCTGTCACCAACAAAAGTAGCAGCAGTAGCAGCTTGGATATGGATTCTTCCTCTGTTACTGATAAAATTGAAAGTGAGAATAATAAGCCTAATGTCACTCCTATGGACAAGAAAAGAAAATCCAGAGAAGGGTCTCCTTCTACTAGTTCTGCTCATTCCAAGGTAATTGAAATTTCCATATATGTCCTCCAATTTTTCATCTTCTTGATCAATTTCTTGGATTTGAGATTAACAATACTCTGTTTTTTTCCCACAATTTAACACAGGGTGATAATGGCAAAAAGACGAAGAGCAATAGCAAATTAGTAGTCAAAGAGGAGAAGAAAGCTAATGAAGAGGCACCAACAGACTATATTCATGTTAGAGCAAGAAGGGGCCAGGCAACTGACAGCCATAGTCTTGCTGAAAGGGTACAATATTTTATTTTCCCCTTTAGCTCTAACTAAAATTTACCAATGTGCGTATGGATTTTTTCTTTTTGTTACCCCGTGTTCGCTATCACATTGGGCTCGATTAAATCCGATTTCGCGCCGGAAGGTCCCTATTGGTTTAAAGCACTTTTCATGAAAGACGATTTCATAACCGGTTCTCGTTGAACACGAGACTTATGATTAAGAACAAAGGAGTACTTACCATTTCATAGTATTTGCCGAATAGAAATTATCAATTCTATAATTTTTTTTTTTTTATCAATTCTATAAAAATTATTACTTACTACTGTATCACGTGCAACAGTTTTCTTACTGTTTAAATTGTGATATGATCTCAGGTGAGGAGACAGAAAATAAGTGAAAGGATGAAGAAATTGCAATCTCTTGTTCCTGGTTGTGACAAGGTGAATAACAAATTTAGTTCAGTAATTTTGTTTTCTTTTTGTCTTTCCATGTAAGGTGGAATGACACTTTTTCAAGGTAGTAGTATTTAAATCTTTTTTTTTTTTTTAATAATTCTTCTGAAAAATTTCATGTGACTTGAATGAGATCAGGTAACTGGGAAGGCCCTCGTGTTGGATGAGATAATCAATTATGTCCAAACTTTGCAAAACCAAGTTGAGGTAAAAAGAGAATAATTAATATTTTCCTTTAATTAGCATTGTATAATTAAAATATTACTAATCATATTATGTGTTTCCCATGTTTCAGTTTCTCTCAACGAAACTTGCTTCTTTAAATCCAATGTACAATGACTTTGGCATGGACTTAGATGCACTCATGGACAGTCCTGATGACCAGGTATATATAAACACAGAAAATGGGTTCAGTTTATGGATTTCCTTCAAATATTCACTAGTTTCATTTAATACTATTGGTTTTTTTTTTTTTTTTTTAAAACTATTATGATTTTTTTTTCCAGAATTTGAGTGGCTTGGAGATACCACTGCCAAATATTCAGCAAGTTAGCCCTACTACATCAAAGGCAGCTGAAGTTATTCCTAACACTAACAGCGGGTATCCTTTTTTGGATAATTCAGCATCACTCATGTTTCAACAAGCCGATTTCCCTAATTCCATTTCTCAGGTAATGCAATATTCATTGAATATGGTCATGATGATCTATAAGACTAATTAATATGCATAATCACCAAATATATAGGGAAACACCTAAAAGACACACTATGATTGAATTGGTATCAGACACTTCGATGACACATTATATATAATGACTAACTTTGTAAAGATTTTTTTTATACAGTTAGTAGATTTTAACATGTGATAGTTGACTAATTATTATTATATCGAGTTATCAACTACTCCCTCTGTCTCACTTCATGTGACATTTTTCGTTTTTCGATAGTCAAACTTCTCAATTAAAAAGCGTACATTTAGAAATAGAATCTTTTAGTTTTTCAAAATAAAATTTACATATTAGGAAACTACATAAAAAGACATATTATATCTAAAAATTTACATATTAGGAAACTACATAAAAAGGCATAATTATACTTAAAATTTACAATAATTAATAATTCAAAATATTTAAAAGGCATATGAAAAAATTGTTATTAAGGAATAATTCGTTTGACTCTCGAAATTCGTGTCATATAAATTGGAACGGTGAGAGTAATACTTATCATAAAGATTTATCTGTAAGTACCACTAAGTCATTGAAAATACTGTAGAATATGATTGAGAAATTAGTATATAGCTAATATACATGAAGTATATTTTTTCTAACATGGAAAAGCACATACTATATCTTTTGTCAGGGTAATGGACAGCTCTTATGGGGTTTGGATGACCAAAAACCAAAAATAATACATCAGTCAGGATTCAGCAACAATTTTTGTTCTTTCCATTAATATAACACCAGGCCCTGTCCTACACAACATCTGGGAAACAGTTCCTAAATATCTTGGATTGTGCAAAAGATATTTAAGGCCAAGGAATACTAGAATATGCAGGATACAATTGGCTAGGTGCAACAAATGGAGAGGTTCTCAACCAAAAAAGTATACCAGAACTGCAAGAGTTACCCGGAGGAGACTTATATGCAATAATCATAGTGCCCAAAAATGAATATTCATTCTCAGGTTGGCTATACATGGAAGATTGTATACCAAAGACAGGATTGCACAATGGGGTATAGATACAAGTTTTATTTGCCCACTCTGTAATGTGGCAAATGAGACCCTGCAACATCTATTCTTTGAATGTTCTATTAAATTACTGGAAACATATGGAGGCAGTTGCTCAAATGGTAGGGCATTCACAGAAGCAACTTGGTATGACATGATGAATTGAACTGGGCTGAAAAAGTGTGCAAAAAGAAGCATTGGAGATGGATATACAAGTTCGCTTTAGCAGCAGCTGTGTACTACCCTGAGGCAGGAAAGTGATAGATTATGTAAAATATTAATTAGAATATTTTGTAGTCTACTATTTTAGGTTAGCTATTTTGTATATTGTGTAATCTCCTATTTTAGGTTAGAATATTTTTCTCCTATTTTGTATGTAAACCAATTCAAGTAATGAAAGGATTCAGAGAAAATATTTCTTACATGGTATCAGATTAGGGTTTCTTTCTTCTTCCTCCTTCTGCTACGCCCTAAATCCCTATTTTTTTCCTCCCTAAGCCGTCGCCCCCTTCTTTTTTTTTTTTCCCATGGCCGACGCACCTACCACCCCGGCTAAGCCCACGTTCCACCCGGCTCTCGCGGTCTCCAATATCAAGAATCACATCTCTGTTACTCTTGAGATGGAAAACTCACAATACGGTACATGGGCCGAGCTTTTCAAAATTCATGCTCGTTCTCACAAGGTCCTTCATCACATCATTCCTCCACCTAAAGGTAAGGAGAAGCCGGCTCCCAAAACTGATGAGGAAGTTGAATTATGGACCACCATTGTCGCCACCGTGCTTCAATGGATTTATTCGACAATTTCGAATGATCTGTTAAACACTATCATCGAACCAGACGCTACTGCCACGGACGCTTGGGATCGCTTGCGTGATATCTTCCAAGATCATCAAACTTCTCGTGCGGTGACTCTCGAACAAGAATTCACAACGACTCGTATGGAGGATTTTCCGAATGCCTCCGCCTATTGTCAACGTCTCAAGATCCTTGCCGATCAACTGAAAAACGTTGGGGCTCCCGTGGCGAATAGCCGCCTTGTCCTTCAACTGGTCTCGGGTCTCACTGAAGCGTACAAAGGGGTTGGGACACAAATTCGCCATGCAAAGCCGCTCCCCCCATTCTCTGAGGCTCGGTGTTTCCTTATTTTGGAAGAACGTGAACTTGCGGCTATGGTGTCTCACGGGTCTGGTTCAGCTATGGTGGCCTCGGTCGACGACGCGCCACTCCCCTCGGACAACACAAGCTCACGCCGAGGGAAATCAAAAAATTCCGGTGGCCAAAATTCTGGAACTGGCCGTAAGGGGGGCTCGGGCCGCGGCTCGGGCAGCGGTAAAACCACGGGTGGCCGCGGTAATTCTGCCCGAAGCAGTGGCGGTCAGCAGTAGTGGACTGGCCATTGGCAGTGGGTCCCCCAGCCCCGCTGGGCTGCTCCTCCCCCTGCCCGTACCCGACAGCTTCTTGGGCTCGTCCGCCGCCAGTCCCGCCATGGCAGCAGGGTACTTTAGGCCCTCCTCCAACTCAGCAGCTCTACACGGCGGCAGTGGCCCCTCCCGGGTCGTATATTCCAACCGACATTGAGTCCGCAATGCACACCATGACCTTGAACCCGCCCGATCAAAATTGGTACATGGACACCGGGGCCACTTCTCATATGACATCCTCGGACGGTAATCTCTCGTCTTATTTTAATTTGAGCAATCAAAATAATGGTATTGTTGTGGGAAATGGTCATTCGATTCCAATTCGTGGTTGTGGTCATACTAGTTTGCCTCCCCCAAACCCCCATTTATCCTTACGCAATGTCTTACATGCTCCTAAACTCATTAAAAATTTAATCTCAGTACGGAAGTTCACTACTGATAATTCTGTGTCTGTTAATTTTGATCCATATGGGTTTTTTGTGAAGGATTTTCAGACGGGGATGCCACTAATGCGGTGTGATAGTCAGGGAGATCTTTATCCGGTCACCACCATCCAATGTCCAACCACCACTCAATCAACCTTTGCGGCGTTGTCTTCTCCTTTTTGGCATGCTCGCTTGGGTCATCCGGGAAATTCTATCTTAGATTGTCCTAGGGTTAATAAAAGCATTAAATGTAATAAATCTAGTCTTTCTAGTATTTGTCGTTCTTGCGTTCTTGGTAAACACATTAAGTTGCCGTTTGATTCTTCTATTTCCGAAACTTTGATGTCATTTGATATTATTCATAGTGATTTGTGGACCTCTCCCGTGTTAAGTTCATTGGGTCATCGATATTATGTTCTTTTTATGGATGATTTTTCGAAGTTTTTATGGACTTTTCCTTTGGCTAAGAAATCCGATGTTTATCCGAAATTCTTAGCTTTAAAAACCCACATTCATACTCAATTTGAACGTCATATTAAAAATGTCCAATGTGATAATGGGAGGGAATATGATAATGGTCAATTCGGAAAATTTTGTGAGTCTAATGGGATTTCATTTCGTCTTTCTTGTCCACATACGTCTTCACAAAATGGGAAAGCCGAAAGAAAAACCCGTTCTATCAATAATATCACTCGGACTCTTCTTGCTCATGCCTTTCTCCCTCCTTCGTTCTGGCATCACGCTTTACAAATGACAACATATCTTCTTAATATTTTACCAAGTAAATTATTAGGTCACGTTTCTCCTCTTCAAGTGCTATACCAAAGAAAGCCATCTTACTCTCATCTTCGAGTTTTTGGGTGTTTATGCTATCCCCTCTTTCCTTCTCCGACTATCCATAAATTGCAAGCCCGGTCTACACTGTGTGTCTTTTTGGGGTATCCTCCGAATCATAGAGGGTATAAGTGTTATGATTTATCGTCCCATAAAATCATTATTTCTCGTCACGTGATTTTTGATGAGAATGTCTTCCCCTTTTACAATTTACATTCTCCCACTTCTATTACTTATGAGTTTTTGGACGATGGCATTTCCCCATTATGGTTGCATCACCTGGCTTCTACTACCCCCTCCCACCGTGACCCAGCCCGGTGCCCAGTCCCCTCCCACCGTGACCCAGCCCGCTGCCTAGTCCCCTCCCATCGTGACCCAGCAGCCCGCTGCCCAGTCCCCTCCCACCGTGACCCAGCCCGCTGCCCCTCCCCCCTCCACTGGCAGTCCCCTCCCACCGTCACCCCAGCCTCCCCCTTCTACCAATCCATCCCGAATGGTGACCCAGAGTCAGCATGGTATTTTTAAGCCAAAACACACGTTTAACTTGAATACCATGGTTACGAAATCCCCTCTCCTCGTAACCCTGTGACCGCCCTTCGCGACCCGAATTGGAAAATGGCTATGGATGATGAATTTGATGCTCTTATTAAAAATAAGACGTGGGAGTTGGTGCCCCGTTCACCTAATGTGAATGTTATTCGTTCTATGTGTATTTTCACTCATAAAGAAAAATCTAATGGTGACTTTGAGAGGCATAAAGCCCGTCTTGTAGGTGATGGTAAGACTCAACAGGTTGGCATTGATTGTGGTGAGACCTTCAGTCCAGTGGTCAAGTCGGCTACGATCCGTACCGTTCTCAGTCTTTCCCTATCAAAGAAATGGCCTATTCATCAACTAGATGTCAAGAATGCTTTCTTACACGGTGAGCTCAAGGAAACAGTGTATATGCATCAACCTTTGGGTTTCAGAGATCCCACTCATCCGGATTATGTATGTTTACTCCGTAAGTCCTTATATGGGCTTAAGCAGGCCCCGAGAGCATGGTACAAGCGTTTTGCAGATTATGTCTCTTCTCTTAGTTTTTCAAACAGCAGATCTGACAATTCTTTGTTCATCTACAAAAAGGGGTCTGATATGGCATACATGCTACTTTATGTTGATGATATTATTCTTACTGCTTCCTCAGATCCTCTCCGATGCTCTATTATGGCTCTCATTGCCTCGGAATTTGCTATGAAGGATCTGGGTCTTTTCAATTATTTCCTTGGCATTCATGTCACTCGACATAAGGATGGCATGTTTCTTTCGCAACGCAAGTATGCCGAAGAAATCATTGATCGAGCTGGGATGTCTTCTTGTAAGGCTACTTCTACTCCGATTGATACTAAACCGAAGGTGAGCGGCACATCGGGTGCTCCTTATGATGACCTGACTCACTATCGCAGTCTCGCAGGTGCCCTTCAGTATCTTACTTTCACGAGGCCGGATATCTCTTATGCTGTTCAACAGGTATGCTTACACATGCATGCACCGCAACAGGTTCATATGCATGCACTTAAGCGTATCATCCGTTACATTCAGGGTACACTTGACTATGGTTTGCATCTTTATCCGTCCTCAGTTACGGACCTTCTTTCCTACACTGATGCGGATTGGGGGGGGGGGGTGGGCTGCCCTGACACACGTCGGTCAACGTCTGGTTACTGTGTCTTTCTTGGGGATAACTTGATATCGTGGTCTTCGAAACACCAACCTACCCTCTCTCGTTCGAGTGCTGAGGCGGAGTATAGGGGGGTTGCTAATGTTGTCTCCGAGTCCTGCTGGCTTCGCAATCTTCTGTTGGAATTACATTGTCATATTCATAAGGCTACTATGGTATATTGGGACAATGTGAGTGCCATTTATCTTTCGGGAAATTCGGTGCAACATCAGCGCACCAAACACATTAAAATGGACATTCACTTTGTTCGTGAGAAGGTTGCGCGCGGACAGGTTCGTGTCCTTCATGTTCCTTCACACTATCAGATTGCCGATATTTTTACCAAGGGACTACCACAGGTCTTATTTGAAGATTTTCGGGACAGTCTCAGCGTTCGTAAACCTCCTGTTTCGACTGTGGGGGTGTGATAGATTATGTAAATATTAATTAGAATATTTTGTAGTCTACTATTTTAGGTTAGCATATTTTGTATATTGTGTAATCTCCTATTTTAGGTTAGAATATTATTCTCCTATTTTGTATATAAACCAATTCAAGTAATGAAAGGATTCAGGAAAAATATTTCTTACAGAAAGGAATAATAGGATCTTCCAACACAAACAGAGGTCTGAGGTTGTAATTGTTGACATGTGAACCTTGTTTTGAAGGAATTTTTTATTTGTGTGATACATGAATTTAGTTAGTTCATGTATTTACGATATTGATGTAAGGATACATGCATATACATTTATTTGGGAAAAAGAGGAATGAATAAAATTAAATGAGTGCATTAGGTACAAGGTAGGATATGATAGTGGCGAAAAAGTATGTCCACTTGTCTTCAAAGAAACAATCATTGATTGAGAAAACAAGTAAAGTGAAGTAAAAAAGAATTATTTTCTCCACTTGTCTACAAAAAAGAATTTGAGTGCTTCTCCTCCCCCGATTTTTCAACAGTAATCACCAGAATGCTGGTTAGTCCAGCAGGTTTAGTACAAAGCTAATTTAATACTAACCGTGCAGTTAAATAGATTAAACCATTATCCAGTCTAGTTTACTACTACTAGTATTTTTACCAGAAGAGGTCATGAGGTAGAGAGGTTTTGTGTAATGTACTGAATAGTTGGGGTTCAAATCTTCACTGTTGTCCTCAGCTTTTTCTTGTCTTTGGGCTGTAAATATTCAAATTTGGTAAATAAATTTTCTAATAACCTACAAAAAAAAAAACAATCGAACTGATTCTCAAAATGATATTAAATGATAAAGGAAATAAAAGTTGCATGGATCTCTTTACTAAAATTAAATACTTGCTGTCGAATTTTTGAAAAATTATTATCTAGTTTGAAATGCACTCCACGCATTCAAATTGAAACTTGTGTACATATGTAACTTCACATCACTTCTCCATTCCATTATGGGCTAAAATCATGAATAAAATAGGGCAATTTACACAAATGACTATATTTTGGGGGATTTTTTTTTAGGCATAGCTACACTTTTGCTAATTACATTACGTAGCTACAGTAACATATATTCAAATTCGGGTGTATTCCAATTCGGATGTGTTCAATTCGACTATATTCACTCGTAACTACTTTTACATTATATTCAACTTATTGTATTTTACATTCGGTTGTATTCAAACAACATAAGTGCAAAAATATAGGGATATTCAACTATATTTAAATTAACTGTATTTATTTGTATATAAAAAAAACTCCTTCGAAAATATAGGAGAAAAATAAATAAAGAAAAAATGTATTTTATACCAAAAAAACAATACACTGAAATACACTCATATTGAGATACAAGAAAAAAAAAATACACTCAAATTTGTGATACAAGAAATAAAATACACTTAAATTTGAGATACAAAAAATAAAATATACTCAGATCTTAAATACACCACTAGAAATTTTTCCGAAACAAACCGTGAGGCAATCTGTGCTTTATGCAGATTGCAAGACATTTAATACAGATCTGAGAATAGATCTGTGCTTTATACAGATTTGTTGAATACAGATCTTAAACAAACATTATTTGCTTTATGAAGAAATAACGCATTTGCGAATCCGTGCGTGGTGTAAGGTTTCAGCCAAACTTCGTGAGGCAACTGAGCGTTAAAGCTCATAGAAAATGATGAGGAGATGGCGGCAGTGGCGGTGTTCTCAGATCTGCGAAGGGGGAGTAGTGGATTTTGCCGGAGCTCCGGCGGCAATGTCAATAGCAAAGAGAACGACACCAGATCTGAGAGCAGTGGGTTTCATCGGAGCTCCGGCGATAATTTCGTGGTGACCGGCGGCGGAGGGAGAAGAAAATCTCGAAGCTAGCCCTAAGATTCTCTATCACAAATAAAAATAATAAAAATAGATATTCTACTTTAAATATATAATGTAACTGTGATAGGTAATTCATATACAATATTTAGTTACTAAATGTAATTAAAATAAAGTATAACTATTAAATATAAATAACTCCTAATAATCTCTACACCATGTAGAATTTCAAGCTCCATCTTCCGTCACACTACGGCCCAAAGGAGAAATCATTTTTCCCCCATCCGATGTTCGTTATTCACATTGAGATCCAACTAAATCCGTAGTCCAGTGGGCCCAAAGGAGAAATCATGATCCTCGAACACATTGATAAATTCCCTTGATACTTTCATTTAAGGCATGTTTGGAAAGCCACCCAGGTAATTGGAATTGGATGTAATTGGGTGTAATTACACAGTTTGACCTGTTTGTTTAACCAGGTAATTACACAGTTAGGTGAGAATTGAGAGGGTGTTATTATTCTAATTTTTGAAACTACATATCTTAATATTAGAAAGAATGAGTCATTAACAAACTTGGCATATAATGAGTGATGTTATTAAAGTACAATTTCGTTGTGAATGAGGTTATATATATACTTATATTTTCCCTTTCTTTTGAATTATAAAAGTATTTACTTATGTTACGTTGAAACATACTTATGTAATGTTGGAATTTGACATAAGAGTATTATGTTAAATTTTTTTCTTTTGGATTTTGAATTTAGGTTAAATTTTCTATTTTAATTTATTTATTTTAGTATCATTGACTTGTTATTTCACATTGCATGTTGTTTATTTTTCACTTAGTTGATAGAATTTTTGGCAAATATTTGAATAATGCTATGGCATTATATTTATAAATATTCCTTTTGTGTCAAACATTCAATCACATGACCTTCTCACAAAAAAAAGTATGCTTTTAAGTTTTATAATAAATTAAAATTAAAATATTATTAATTTGAATTTATATATCAATTATTTTTTACAATGTTAGTTACAAATATGTGATTATTTAATTAACATATTTTCAAGAAACAATGTGTCATTAAATAACTAATTTAATATCTTTTATAAAGGCACATATTTTTTAAATTTTAAATTTTCATTTTTTATAATTAAATTTTATTTTTAAATTAAACTAACTGTGTAATTACACTTGTGCAACCAAACAACAAGCTTGTAATTATACTGTAATTACATTATGACAAACAAAGAGGTCGTTGTAATTACAACACTGTGTAATTACTAGGCTGTGTAATTACTAGGGTAGTAATTACACCAATTCCAATTACCAGGTGGCTTTCCAAACAGACCCTTAATTTACATTGCCGAGAAGTAGTAAAACGTTTTGCCAATACGTGGTGTACGTCTAACATACGACCGCTAAATTCCCCACTGTCGATTTAATCTCCTTTTTCTTAGTCATACGAAAAGGAAAAAGTTTCAATGATGTGAATTCGTGATATTATCTTTGTGCATAAATTAGCTAGTTAGAATATGGATAATTTATATAACCGATCTCAAACTTATATAGGACCGTGACACAATTGATTGATTGATGTATTTATTCATAATATAGCTAGCAAGTGTAAGTGGATATGGCAGCTGGTACTATATATTGATCCAAGCTCTTCTCGTGGAAAACTACACTTTCAAATCCAAGCTAGCCCTTCTTCGTGAAAGCACATATACTGTAGAGCAATTGTGGTTAAAGCTTTATTAGCTTGCTACTAAGAAATACTATAAATAGGGTGTCCATGAGGCGGTTTGACTCGATTTTTATTAAAACTAAACCAAACCAACTATGTATATCGGTTTGGCTCGGTTTGATTTTGTTGGTTTTTTTTTTTATAATCTCATGACTACTATTTCAATCTTATTTTTTGAGTTTTAATAAATCAATATATGTTTAGTAATAATTGACAAACATATGTACTATTCAAGTTATACACTTTGTTTAATTGACGACATGACATACGTGTTCAAACTTAATCAAATTTAATATTAAACACGAAAGTCAACATGAAACCTAAAAAATTGTACACTTTGTTTAATTTTACAAATTAACGATGTATTTGAAGAAAATATACTATTAATTTAATATATCTTGAAATATGAAAATGAAAATGAAAATAACATTTGATAATAAATGAAGCATTATATGAAGTATATAAAAATGGATACACTTTATAGTTCTATTAAATATCCAATGAGGGAATCACAAACATTTTTTGAAATATGTCTTAAGAAAATCAGGTATAGAATTTTAAAAAATATGTAAAACTTATGTTTGGTATTTTCTTGCTCAATACCGTACCAAATTAAACCAAGTCTAATCGGTTTTTTTGTCGGTTTGGTTTGACTTTTGGGTTCGTTTTTTACACCCACTATAAGTATTTTTTTAGTTTCATATAAACTCATATTTACATAATTTAAGTTATATATACTACTAGTCGGTGACTTTACTACTTACTAGAAGCACGAGTTTGGGGCACTTTCGTCGTCCGTTGATGGGCCTCATAAAAAAAAAATTATGGGCCCCATATATATTAAACAACAACTAATATTAAAAAAATAGTGCAAATTAATAATGTCAAAAAAAATAAAAATGCACCCCATATTAAAAAATCAAACAATATTCATGTAATTTTCAAAGTATCTCATTAAGTCAATAATGATGGATTCATTGCCACGTGCGTATTCGTAGCAAACACTAATATAATAAGGTTTTAAATACGGAGCACAAACTACAATGTTATATTAGTAGTAATATATATATATATATATATATATATATATATATATATATATATATATATATATATATATATATATATATATATGCATAAAAATAGTGCAAATTAATAATGTCCAAAAAAAAGTGCACCCCGTAATAAAAAATCAAACAATATTCATGTAATTTTCAAAGTATCTCATTAAGTCATTAATGATGGATTCATTGCCACGTGCGTTTGCTACGTGAATCCCATATTAAAAAAAGTGAATCCCATATTAAAAAAATAAACAATGTCAAAAAAAACAGTGCAGACTTTATATTCATAGCAAACACTAATATAATAAAGTTTTAGATGCGGAGCATAAATTACAATGTTATATCAATCGTGTTTTGAATATAGTATATATATATATATATATATATATATATATATATATATATATATATATATATATATATGCATAAAAATAGTGCAAACTAATAATGTCCAAAAGGGTGGGCCCCATACTAAACAACACCAAGCAATATAAAAAAATTAAAAAAAAAAAAGAAACTATATAAGCATGGGTTTAGACCCATGCTTCGTCGTCCGTTGTCCCTTAAAAAAAAGGGTGGGCCCCATACTAAATAACACCGAGCAATAAAAAAAAAAGGAAGAAAAAAAAGTGTAACTCACCATCTCCGAACTCATGGGAAAAAAAAAGTGCACCCTATATTATCAAAATCAAGCAATATCCAAAAAAAAAAAAAGTGAACCCCATATTAAAAAAAATATAATGTTAAAAAAAAAAGTGTTGGCTTTGTATTCATAGCAAACACTAATATAATAAAGTTTTAGATTCGGAGCACAAACTACAATGTTATATTAATCGTATTTTGAACATAATATATGTATATATATTATATGCATAAAAATAGTACAAACTAATAATATTCAACAAAAGAAAGGGTGCACCCCATAAAGGGTGGACCACATACTAAACAACATCAAGCAATATAATAATAATAAAAAATTGGAACCCACCATCTCCAAACTCACTGTAAAAAAAAGTGAACCCCATATTAACAAAATCAAGCAATATAAAAAAAATAGTATTTCTTCGTCTAAATAGAAAATCAATTTCTACTTTGTTTCGTTTTAAACATGTGAAATTAATTTAATAATTTGAATTAGAATTATCCAAATCAAAATTTGGTAAAAAGAAAAATAGTTTCCTTTTAAACAAGTCTTCTCTTTTAAAAAATATTAATAAATTTGCCGATTTTATATTCGTAACAAACATTAATATAATAAAATTTTAAATACGGAGCACAAACTACAATGTTATATTAATCGTGTTTTGAACATAATATATATATATATATATATATATATATATATATATATATATATATATATATATATATATATATATATATATAATCACTATTCA
Source organism: Lycium barbarum (assembly GCF_019175385.1). NCBI lineage: Eukaryota > Viridiplantae > Streptophyta > Magnoliopsida > Solanales > Solanaceae > Lycium > Lycium barbarum. Next base: position 126,631,261 of record NC_083339.1, on the reverse strand, counting down.
AAGACAACTACATATATATAGATGAACTATAATCCGAAGTGTTGGGCCCATACGCAACACGGGCATAGGCCGTCTAGTTTAATATATAATAGAGGGTTAATTGCTATTTTTAGTAGGTTACCGATTAATGTTTATCAAATGATTTACTTGTATTACTTTATAAAAATTAAAATCCTAAACACCTTTCAGGTTGTTAATGCATAGAACTTGAAGTCTTTCACTTTAACATGTACGCTTTATAGAAGTTGTAGCCCACACCATACAGGACGATATTAGAGATGAGAACCAATGCAGCATATATTGTCTTTTCAAATCAAGTTAATAGCAAAAGACTTCAATCTTATCACGACATTAGTTACTAGTAGCAGAAAAAGCTTATTTCACCATCAGCTAATTAAATAGCAGTCAGCTAGGATCAACATCATGATCCAGCTGATAAACAACACTGTTTTAAAAGACAGTTTTAGGACTCGCCTCGGGGCTCACCCCGGGGCGGAGCACTAGCAAAATGCCTCAGGGCTCACGTGCTGGGCTTAATTTCTGTGAGGCTTACGCCCTAAGCGCCCGATTGTACGCCCCAAACACGCCTAACGCCCAACGCTCGGGGCTCGCCTAATAGTTGTTACACAGTTATACGTTAAATTCCTTAATTAAAACCGTTGACCCTCATAATTCTTTAATAAATGATTGATACTTAATAATTTTTCATTTACCGAAATAAGAAGATTGGGTATAACTCAAATAACAAGTCGTAATATTGCATATTTACTATATGAGAACATCGTGAGGGTGAATATCACTTAATATTTCTTTTAAGAATACCTAACCGAATTGTGAATTTTCACTTGTCATTGGTCTTTTGTCCTATGTATCAAAATTATCATATTTTATTATTTCTCTATTTGAAAGTAATTTTATTTTTATTCATGAAGGAGTTACGTTTCAATTATAATACTGATAAAATTGTTTATAGAGAGATACAATGAATAGTATGATAGTAATATTGTTTTAACAAATTGTGATTTTTTCATTGTTTGAAAGTTAAGATGTTAGAGTTGATTTGCATTTCATAATAGCTTTTATTTCATTGTATTGTTTATAATTGTAAGGTTATATATATATATATATATATATATATACTTTTCTTTTATTTTTTATGTAATTTTACCTATTTAAAAATATTTATTATAATTATATTATTTTATGAAATACAAAAAATTAAATACCCATGGGGCTTATGCCCCGTGCCAAGACATATGTAAAACGCCCCGCCTTACGCCCCTGCCTTTTTAAACGCTGATGAACAAATGAAGTACGTAACTGTACTACTGCTTCTCTTGTACTGCTACTCATGTCTCTGTCAATGGTTATTAATATTAACGATGGAGACCTCTTAATTTGTCCAATTTATGACAAAATACAACGTACGGCTAGTGGCTATTCTTTTTTGGAAACTTAATAGTCCTACAAAATCACGGCAATATATCCGTTTTGTGTTTTTTCTTTACTTTTGATGAAACCTGTAGTAATCTTCTTTCTTTCACCGGATTGACGTCTCATCTGATATAAAATTGTCATTTTACAATATTGTTTGCATGCAATTTGAAGTACATATACATCAGGCTTTAATTTATTTGCGCGTAAATGGATAAGTGTAGGAAACTGATTTCTGACCATCGGTGTTCAATATTGGTTTGACCTCTCTTGAAGATTAAAATTCATTGTCCGATCTATTGTATTCTTTTGCATGGCTTTGTGGAAGTTTCCTAGTTCAGAAGAAACACAAAGTGAAAAATTCTACTAGGACGGCGAAGTTTCTTTCTTTCTAAAAGAATATTCTGATGGGCTGTAAGTTTTTCATGATGAAAACACCTCCCTGAAGTTTCTTAGTTTAATTCCCTTGTAATTTACTTATCGAATTTAACTTATCTTTACCTGTAGGTAAGCTAGTAATTCATCTTATTTTTAAGATTATAAAATTAACATTTTGAAAAGACTTACAAGAAATATTCTATAGATAATTTGATAGCCTTTTTTTTTTGCACTAACAATGTAGGTAACTTAAAACTCTTTTTCCGTTCCCTATCGTGAGTCCATGTTTCATATCACGACCTACTAACGATTGCTATTTTCCATATGTATAATTATATAAGTAATTCGTCATATGTGGATTTAGAATTTTAAATTTACAAGTTTTGGACATTAATCTTTATTACTTAATGGGTTTTTAATAGATTATTTATATATTAAATGCACTTTTAACACAAATATATACAAGTTTGAGCCGAAATTATTAAGTTCCGCTAAAAAGGTGACTTCAACTTGTACATCCCATAATAACTCCGTAAACTTAAATTAAATATCAAATATCTTGCTTTGACGTTTTAGTTCATGATGATGGCGGCTCTCTATCCCTTGATTGTGATATAGAGCATTACTAGCTAGTAGCCCAAATTCCTCATTTCAAAATTATGCGCAAGTGCTTCAACGTAATTTTAAGAAATGCTTGTGCTATTGGGTTAGATAGTCAGGTGAATTGTTAATGAGGAGCCAAGAATACAGGAAAATTATAATGTCAACATAAAATTGTAAAATAACTAAGGGATAATTATATTTTTGGATCACTCAAAAGAATAATAGTCAGCAAATGTATAGGTTTTGTATATTAAGTATAAATATATATATATAATATGTACATCATATAGATAAATTATACATATAATATACCCAGAGTATACACCAGAGTTAAAAACACATCATTTCTCGGATGCTCGCATATATCTGTTTTGGAAAAGGTTTGTAACCTTTCAAATATGCAGTCTCAAATTTATTTCAACTATATATGTTCTCTATAGAAAGAGACGCCATTTTATATCTTACATTTTAGGTTCAACCGATAACAAGTTTGTTATATCCCAAATTAGTTGTTGTCTGCTAACTCCATACACAGACAATCACTCTTTTGAGACCGTAATGTTATATATAATAACTCCTTAAGCCTACTTTTCTCAAATCAAATTTTCTAACAGTTAAATCCCCATCAAACTGCTAGCTGTTTTTCCCCCATCAGTGTCTTTGTGTTGTAGAATTTCATTCCGATTTCTCTATCAAATTCTCTTCACATGCATAGAAGGGTGGATGCATATGACTCGAAATTTTCTGATACTATAGTCTCAATATGCGTTAGTAGCGACAAAAACAGTACTACATATTTTGGAAATTCAAAGTTTGTAAATGTCGTCTGCCCAGGGTCCGTCCATTTTCAGAAGAAAACAGGAAGAAAAAGGAGACCTTCTTATGAAGTTGACACGAATTTACATTTGAGAGGTCGCAAATATATTGCATTAGGGGACCAGTAGATAATTGGTGTGATTGGAGATATTTCTTTCAGATTTTCGTTACGTCGTTTTGCCTATTTACAAAATGTTAGTATTTCAGTTTGGTGCATAGCTACTCCCTATTAATTCTTGATCTTTTCCTGTCAAGTTGTTGTTTATTTGTTATTACCAAGCAAATTCCTAATATTGTAAAACGAAAGGTGACACATTAAATTTACCTGTTGCTACAACAAGAACAAGATCAAGATATGAGGAAATATATTCTTATCTTTAGAAATAGATATCCAAATAGTTTAAATTAAGAACATTACCTCTAGTTTTAACATTGGATTAGCGAAAAAGAAATCAACCCATAAATATATGAAATTACTTAACCTATATTAGGCACGCCATGAAGTATTTTTCTATATAAATAGTCTATGTTGTTAAATTCTTGCCTAGATTGTCTATTATTTCTAAAAGTAAAATACATAGATTTCCATTTTCATTTTCCTTTCTCCAATAAGGTCGAAACAGTCTATTCCGTAGTTCATTTGTGATCTTGATATTAAAAACAGCTGGGAAAATTGACCCAGAATTTATTGAACCTTTGCATCTCTCCCGTCGCTATTTCTCGGGTCTCTGTGAGTTAAGATGCTAATTATAAGTTGAAGCTAACTGAGCCTAATAAATGAATTTTATTATTTGAGTAACAAATACATAACTCAATCAAGTAATTAAATGGGCTGAAATTAATTTTACCGAAACTAAGCGGAGTCTAGTCTACGTACGACCTCTTGTTAAAAATTCTGATGAACCGAATTAAAATTGTAAAACCAAGCTCAGAATAACAATATAAAGATGACCACATGCAATAGAAACAATATAGGATAACTTTCTTCTTTCTTTCAATTGTGTAATACATCACATATTTTACCCCTATTTATACTACTACATAGAGAGTGGTTACAAGATTGTCTTAACATGACTAGGAATGTACCAAGGAAATCGACTAACCGCACTAAACCGATAATCCGAACCAAACCGAGAAAAAAATCCGACTAGTAGTTTGGTTTTAAAAAAGAAAAATCCGACCACTATTGATTTGGTTTGATTTTAACTTAAAAAAGTCAAATCGAATCAAACCAACCCAACATTACATGTATAAAATTTTAAAAATATTTTATGTATAAAAATAGCTATTATAATGTAATTTATATGTATTTCTCAAAAAAATTCACAGGTTTTTGTCTTTTAACATATTATTTCAAGCTTGGAATTAGAATTTTGAATGGTCCAATAAGTTTTATATGGATAATAATAACTCAAATAAAACCAACAAAAATCAAATCAATACTAATACTAACAAAAGAAATTCAATTCTAACACTAGGAATGACAGTAATTTTGGATATCAATGATCTTTAATTTATATTAGTGGTGAAAATAAATAGCTTAATTTTATTTTTTTCTTTAATACTTATTCATGTAATTAATACTTATTAGCCGTGCTTATTTCAGCACGACTTAGTACTTTTAAATAATGATCATTTTCTATATACATTATAAATTAGCCGTATTTATATAGCAGGACTTAGTACTTTTAGAGTATGATCATTTTATTTTACGCAGTTTCATTACCTTTTTTTTTTTTTGGTTAAATATTTTGGTGCAATAATGTCATCTCTCATTTCACATTTTGTGTCATTTTCTCAAAAACTATCTTAATTAGATAGTGTATCTTACTAGGAATAAAGAAATATTTGAAGTACAAGTTAGATGTTTTGTATGAAGACTTTATCGAAAAAAATCAGAAAAATCCGAGCAACCCGAAAAAACTAAGAAAACCCGAGGTTGAAAAAGCCGACTTTTGTTGGGTTGGTTTGGTTTATAGATTTAAAAACCCGATGTAATTGGTTTGGTTTGGTACTTAAAAAACCCGAACCAACCTGATCAATGTACACCCCTAATCATGACATTAACCTCTTGAAAAGCTGGAGAAGAATATGGGGTTGTGGGAGATGAATGAGAGAGTAGTGGAGGTGTGGCTATAACTACACCTAATGGTGGAATAAGTCCTAGAAGTTATGGACATCCACATAACTTACTAAGAAAACCTTGTAGGAAAAAAATTCCAGTGAAGGAAAAAAAGTGCACATAGTTTGTAATACGCGTTATTTGCTGCCTCGTTAAAAACCTTGTCCCAATAGGAAAAAACCTTGACCAAGGGAAAAAGAGTGCATCGCGTGTCTTTCTCCCGCTGATGAAAAGATCATTTTATTTTTCGGAGACGACGCATCCCAATCTTGTATATCAGCTTCTCAAATGTCGAGATTGGTAATGCTTTAATGAATAGATCCGTCAAATTATCAATCGAGCGAATTTGTTGAACATCTATCTCACCTTTCTTTTCAAGATCATGAGTAAAAAAGAACTTCAGTGAAATGTGTTTTGTTCTGTCTCCTTTAATGTATCCTCCATTCATTTGAGCAATATATGCAACATTATCTTCTTACAGTGTAGTTGGAATATCCCTTTTCAAAGAAAAATCACACATTTCCTGAATATGTTGAGTCATTGATCTCAACCAAACACACTCCCGACTAGCTTCATCAATGGCTATTATCTCCGCATGATTTGAAGAAGTGGCAACTATTGTTTGCTTCATTGAATGTCATGATATAGTTGTACCTCCATATGTAAATAAATAGCCTGTTTGAGATCGGGCTTTATGTGGGCCAGAAAAATATCCTGCATTTGCATAACCATATCATCTCTGACTTGGATTAATTAAAATAAAATAGTCCCATATCAATTGTTCCGTGAAGATATTTGAATATATGCTTAACACCATTCCAGTGTCTTCTTGTTGGAGAGGAGCTGAATCTTGCCAATAAACTCACTGTAAAACATATATCTGGTCAGATATTATTGACTAGATACATTAGGGCCCAAATCGCACTGAGCTATGGAGTTTCATCACCTATGAGCTCTTCATCATTTTCGTGAGGTTGCAATTTATCTTTATTTATGTCAAGCGATCTCACAATCATCGGGATACTTAACGAATGTAATTTATCCATGTAAAATTGCCTTAAAACCTTTTCACTGTATGTTGATTGATGGACAAATATTCCTTTTGTTAAATGATCAATTTGTAGACCAAGACAAAATTTTGTCTTACCTAGATCTTTCATTTCAAATTCTTTCTTCAAACACTTTACAGCTTTGAAAGCTCTTTAGGAGTGCCAATGATATTCAAGTCATCAACATACACAACTATTATGACAAATTTAGACCCAGACCTTCTTATAAAAACACAAGGACAAATAGGATCATTTTTATATCCTTCCTTTAGCAAATATTCACTAAGGCAATTGTACCACATCCGCCCTGATTGTTTCAATCCATATAAGAATTTCTGAAGCTTTATTGAACAAGTTTCCCGCCAACTTTTGTATGCCTCAGGTACTTTGAATCCTTCAGGAATTTTCATAAAAATGTCGTGGTCCAATGAGCCATATAAATAGGCTGTGACAACATCCATCAGCCGCATATCAAGCTTTTTACGAATTGCCAAATTTATTCACTACAAAAAACGCGGGATTTGGCCACACGCAAAACCGTACAACTTTGCCACAGCAGTTTAGCCACGGTTACAAGCGTGCCCATACGGGGCGTCGCTCGCGCATTAGCCACGGTGTTAGCATTCGTGGTTACCTTTATTTAGCCACGGTTGGTTTTACATTTAGCCACGGTCGAACCATGGATAAATTTGGCTGCAGGGAAAAAGAATTATATTTGAAAATTTTAATTACCCATATGAGAACCATGGCTAATTAAGGCATTATGCAATTTGCTTACAAAATCATCATATTTATTTAGCCATGGTTGAACCGTGGCAAATGTGCATTTTATTTTTATTATTATTATTATTATTATTATTTTTGCAAAGCACAATTACGATAGGCATTCACAAATTACACTGGTCATAATACAAAAAGTATTGCTATAAAGATCAAAGTTTCAATTTCTACTTATCATATATACCAAAACATAAGTTTCAAGCCTTGATTATACAAAAAAGATACCACTATTGATAGCATAATGGAAATGCAAAAAGCTAGAGGTTCACCACATAATTAGTGGTTCAAATTCAAAAACATACTATGCACAAAAGGCTAAGAAGAATCTAAGGTGAACTTAGGCAACTCACTACCAAATTTAGCTTGTAAAAACCTATGAAGAGTTGTCAAGTGATTCTCATTTTGCACAAGGCGTTCCTTGGTCTCCACAAGTTGTTCCTTGGTCTCTTCATATCCGGTCAGCTTTCCTTCCAAGGTTTCTACATGCTTCTCTAGGTCTTCAACACGTTGATGAGACATATTACTAGAACCACCAAGATTCACATGACTAATTGAATGTTTAGACATTCCAAAAGCAGTCGAGGGGCAAACATTACCACCTAAACCACGCACACAACCAGAATGTTCAGCTCCATATGCTTTTCCAATGGCGTCATTAGGATGAGCCAATATCTTCAATGGAACATCTAAAGTGGCAGCATGTTCTTGATCTTTAGATAGATGCTACATTATTTTATCCTACAAGTAACATAAAAGAAATGACACATTCTCATACTAACGCTGCTAACATCCCAGGCGAAAAGAAAGCATTATCACTAAATTATAATTACATTGAAGAGTATAAAATGATACAGAGACACAAGCCGGAGTCTCATTGTGCAATCCAGGTGACCACTATTGTGCTTGTTGGGAGAAACTTAAGCATAGAAATAACTGCTTTTCATAATAATAAGCACAGCCATAGTACTTATGATTATGAAAGGTAGTAATGTTACTACTCTTTAATCTCTAGGAATCAAAGGCAGTAATGTCAACACTCTTTAATCTCTAGGAATCTATGTGTAGCTAAAGCAATCCTTACAATATAAGTTTAATATTGTAATGCTTCTTGCTGTTCAATTCCTAATATCTTGTTTTATTAATGATCATATTTCTGAGTTTGGATTCTTCAGTATCTTTAAAAGATGGTAGATCTGCTAGTTTTTATTTCACGCAGTCACAGGAGGCATACACTTAACAGTTAACAGTTCGGCATATCAATTATCGGCTTTTAAATGTACTAATCCGCTAGCCAGCCGACAAGATATCGGTTGGTTTGATATTCGGGTTAACAATTATCGGGCGGCTAGCGGGCTGTGTATTGGCTAGATATAAGAGACAATGAAAATTAAATGTAGTCACAATGAAAATGTCCTAGTTAAAAAATGCTTCCACACACTAAATGGTATTCTTGACCCTTTAGTCAAGAATACCATTTAAAGCTATGGAAAAGGTATTTTGGGAAAAAGAGTCTGAAATGCCAAAACGACCAAATGGGTCGTTACATAAAATGATTATAAATTTAATCAATCAAATTGCTTGAATTAAACGGAGTAAAATATTTGTCAACTTGACACTTGATAATTTGAACAATTAATTGATTAATTGTTTTAAGTTATTCCCTAATTAAGCTTGACAAATGCTTTAAGTAGAGTGTGTTGACACCCAATTTTGTCCCGTCTCCCCCCCAAAATATTTATTTACGCTTTTGATATTTTGGCAACTTTAAAATAATTATTTATATTTTACTATAATTATTAGCTTTTATTAATACCGACATTTCTTTATTCTATTGCAGTCACTAGCTGTTATTATTTTTGTTACTTATCCTTATTATTATTATTATTATTATTATTATTATTATTATTATTATTATTATTATCATTATTATTACTATTATTATTATTATTACCAGTATTATTATAATTCGCAGTGTAGCTATTTCAGCATTTTTACCGCATTATGCACACGCATCGCATTTATTTCCGCACAACTAAATAATAGCCTTTATTTATTGTTGAACTTTTAAAACATTATCGCACGATTATTACGACGTCTTAGTATTTTATCTGAGCACTAATAAATACGTATTTTTATATTAGGTAATACTTTGGCACATGTTAGCATATAGTTAATTAAAGTAGGCCTTTTACTTAAATTTAGAAGTCCATATTTAAGTCCTAAAACCATTTGGGCTAAAAGCCCAATTCGTTGACACCGGCCCACTACAATCTGACCAGCCCACGTCTTTATTCCTCAGTCCACTAACCCACTACAACCCGATCCAGCCCATATTTTTAATACCCGGTCCATTAACCATTCAACCCGACCCGACCCGTGCACTCAACAAAAGAACCATTAGGGTTCCTCTCCTTCTTCTGCGCCGCTCCCCTTCCTCTCTCCTCTCTCTCTCCCCCTTCGTTTCTCTCTCCCTCTTTGATCAAAATAGAAAATCCACAGGTCCCCTTTCGGTTCTCGCAGGCCTTGCACGGTCAAATTGGGAAAGGAAATTAATGCCCTGTACTCCCTCATCAGTGTTCAACCGTTGAAAGAGATGGATTCTTGTCTTTTTCTTGGTGGTCTGTTGACAATCTGAAAGGTTTTTAATTGATTTTGTTCATTTGCGAAATTGAAACCTCTTTCTTATCAGTTGCTTTTTCACTTTTCGGGTACGAAGTCTTAATGGATTTTGTCCATTTTCTTTCTTTTTCTGATCGGGTATTTGAAATCCGAACGTTGATTTGAACCAAAATCCCGCCCAATTTTCAGTTTTAAAACCCTAGCAAATCCTAGAAATCCCATATAAATAATCCTTTTCGGGGTTCATTTGATTAGGTCTCTTAGCGGCGGAAATCCCCCTAAAATATAGATTCTATTGGTCACCGAAATTCCCTAAAAAAATATTAAAGTTTTCAGCCACAAAATTCCCTCTAAACAAAGCATAAGTTTAGCCGCCTAAATTTCTCTAAAATATTAGTTTTCATAATTCCTTTTGATATTGATTCAAAATACTACGTATTTTATTCCCGCTTCGCTGTTTCGAATCCGAGTGCGTGCAAATCCGGAGGTTTGTAGTGTTCGAGTGGATATCGAAGCCCCGCACCCACTTCGCTGCACCCGAAGAAGGTCAGCAAACTTCATACCCTTTTTACTTTCTAGTTCTTATGTCTAGTGTGTTTTCTGTGCTTAATTAGCTGTTTAGTTCAACTGTCATTAGGATGTGCTCAAATGCTTATATGACGTAGTTTGTTGTTTCATTTGGTTATTTGATTGTTAGTTTACTTTCGTTCTGTTTTAGTTTAGTCTAAGACATGTTTGGGTGCTTTTGATTAATGTTTAATTTGCTTTATACGCATAGCATGCCTGCTAAGTTTAAATCTTGTTTATGCTTAGTCCTAATGGTTTTCTTTTTAACCTGTTTTGGCTTTATGCTTGGGCAGCCGAATGAATAATTTAAATGTGGGATTTATCGGATATTGTTGTTTTCTTATAAGCCCAATTATTTTAATTTGGATTAGGCAATTGCTATTTGGCTAAGTGTATGTTAGTTAAACATTGGCCTGTTTTCTTTTGTCACTTAACTTAATCTTTGATTCGTCATATTTACACCCTTATAATTAAGCAAACATGTATATGTGTGTGTGCGTTATTTGAGTATGTTGAAGCCCATGACAGTGTTGTTTTCCTCTGTTTAAAATGGTTCCTCTAAAAAATTGAAGCATTTTGGTACCCTGCTACTTTGCTCGACATATACCCTTGCCATCAAACAAATCTCTGGCCGCGCGTGTTCATGTTCAGTTTGGTTTAACTTCCAGTTTGGTAGTTGGATATGTGTTAGCTTACTTGACTTGAGAAACTGTACCAATGTGAAGAGTAATTGATGACAAATATGTGTTATCACGTATTTGGTTTGGCATTAGTTAAATTAGTTTAATCATAGTTAATAGGTATTAACACCTGAATATATCTGCTCAGCATCGTGTAATAGCAAGCATATGCTCTAAGTGTGCTTGGGATTAGTCTGATTACGACGAACACATGATAGCATGTATTTAACTTGATAGGAATATCTTGATTGCTTTATGATAGGTTGATTAGGCATTCTGAGATTTAAAATAAGTGGTAAAATGCTTACTAATTGTAATCCTCCGTCCTCTCTTTTCATTTTCTATTCTAGCTATGATTTTATTATGATTTGATGTTTGGTTTGTAGTTTTCAGTTCCCGTTTCTGTTTGTCTAAAATTAGTACCAACAACACAACAACAACAACAACAGTGATATGCCCAGTTGGCTGTCTAAAATTAGTATGGGTTAGTTAATTAAACTTCATGGATGTCTAAGCTTTACATTGGCTATGGTATGAGTATGAAATATGAAAGCTGTTCTTTTTCAGTCCTCCATTTCGTTTTAGCTGTCATATGAGTTCAGGACAAAGGCATATGTTGAGGTCTGCTTTAATTTCAGTTGGTGTGACTTGTTATTTTTGATATCGTTTGTATAAGCTAGACTATAGGACTACAATTGTGTTAATTGACCAACTATGTTTGTTAAATCTTGTTGAGTGTGATCCAGCGCATACTTGTCCTGTTTTAATTCAGTATAATGTGATAGCATATCTTGTTATGATGTTTTAGTGTGTTACCGAATCGTACAGTGGCATTCCACCCAGTCATTTGCATATTCCTAGTTTGCTTAAAATGAGTCAGAAGACTTCTGAAATCAGCCTCTATAGCGTGAATGAGTCTGTTTGATGACTTTGTGTCTATGCAAATCTCTATATTCGTACATTACGATGTAATGTGTTGGGATTATATATATTGAGTTTATATTTTTTACATGCTTAACCTTATGAGTTGATCGCATACTAATCCTTATTTCTCCTTTTTATGCATGACCATCGCACACGAGTCCGAGGGACTCGTTTCCTCAGCATTTGGCGTTGGGCTAAAAGCCCAACATAAATCTTCTCTCGGTCCAGCCTTGTCCGCAGCAAAAAATAAAAAGCATAAAATTTTGGGCCAAAGCCCAATAGGCATGAATAGCCCGCAGCAGCAACACATGAAATTTACTGGGCCGAAGCCCAATAGTGGGCAGATCCGCAGCAGTCCCTAGAAAATGGGCCGATCCGTTCGCTCTTCTTTCCCCTCTATCTTATTTTTCGTTGTGTATTCTTGATTCACCTATATGACTAACACTTTATTTTGTCTCTTAGCTTAGATGAATTATAGGAGAATTAGTAGAGTTAGTTTCGTGTAATGGGTAGTTAATTTAAGGAAAACCTATGATTATTATATTTTGCAAATCTTATTTTAAGTAGCATTTTTATTTAAAGCCTTAGCAATATTTATAAGTCTTATTTTAAACAACGTTATTATATTTCCCTTTAAAACCTTAGTAACATTATAACCCCTTTTCTTAAAATTTAAGCACCCTATTTAACATTAATTAATTAACCTAAGTTTGGCCGGATAACCGTAGTTAACGGATCCTAGAGGATGCCTAACCTCTTCCCTTTAGGATAATTAGAACCCTTACCTAGAATCACATTGATTAAGCATACCATTAACGGAGGTTTAGTTAGCTTTACCTTAGTTAATAATTAGGTGCCCTAATTCACCTTAAAATTAATTAGGTGGCGACTCCTTAAAACAAAGCAAAAAATAGGAATCTCCAATATGTTGTACTCCAACTTTAACCCGGTTTAAATGGGGTATAACAGAGTGTACGCAGACCTAACCCCTACCTTGAAAGGTAGGGCGGCTGTTTCCGAAAGACCCTCGGCTCAAGAGAGCTTGAAAGGAAAGATAGCATGATAAAAACTCATTCTTTGTTCTATTTCATGAATGCCATTAAGAACATAGGTGTGGATGAAGGTTGTGCTAACTATTCCCTTGTTGATGTGGACCTTTATCTCTTGAAAAAAGATGAACCTTTGGTTGAGGAAGAATTTGATTTGCTCGATTATTTGCGAAACCCTAAAGATTACTCTTACAATGTTGACATTGATAGTGAGTCCTTGTATGATTCTCCTCCCATTTATGATGATGATATTCATGCTTGGCTTTATTCAAATGACCCATTTCCCGATGAGAACGCTAGTGAGGAAAGTTATCTTCATGCTAAGAGTATACTATCATCCTTGAGTAGCCCTATGTCAATCGATAAGCTTGACTTTGATGTTGTGAGTGATCTCCATGATAGCTATGTTGATGGTATTGCTTTGGTAGATACTTTTCTTGCTAAATTGTTTTCATGTGAAGTTTCTTATGATGATCAAAAGGCATATGCGTCCAATGGGGATTTTACAATTGAGTTTGAGCTAAGAGACACTTTCCTCTACTACTTGTTTGCTTATGATGATTGTCATTATGGGATGATCCTTGCGGATCTCTCTAGTACTAATGAATTTTGTAGTGGAGGCATGTTGTCTTCTTGTTGGATGTGTGTAGGTAACCCCTTAAATTTGAGGACAAATTCTCTTCAAGATGGGGAGAATGATGCAAGCCCATTTGCCTCAAGGCCATTCACAAGGAGCCAAGTCCAGGAACTACAACACTTGCAAGGTCTATTTATGAAGCAGGAGGCTCTTGAGTATACTTTTGATGAGCATCTTGGATCCCAAGTCCATTTGTTTATGAAGATTGCTTGTGGAGAAGAAGAGGAAATAAAAAGTCATCACGATGGCTAAAAGATGAAGAGTTGGTTATTCTTGCAAAGGAAATTTCAAGATTTTGAAGAAGGAAGAATAGCCAAACAAGGCCCTTGTCTCATTAAAAAGGGTGTTTATGGAATTTTACTATCTTTTATTTCTAGCATAGTATAAATAGTTCTCTTCTTTTTCATGGAAGACTTAGATTATTTTGATGAGATATTGAGACTTGTAAAAACTCTAGTATTGAGTGTTTTGAGAGCTTGTGTAAGCTTTTTGGTTGTTTGACTTGTTGAGAAGGTGGTTAATTGGGAAATCAATCCCTTTTGGTCTCCTTAAGAGTTTGGTGTTTTTGAGTAATCTAGTTGAAGGTCTTAACCTTTTATGGTTATTGTTGTCTTTTAGTCTTATTCAATTGTGTCAATCTATTCTATCCTTAGTTTCTTGTCTATTTCTTGTATTTCCGTTTATGTTTATATCAATTTTACACAAAAATATTGTCGACCACAATATCATTTCGGTTCCACCTTTTCACCGCCGAGACATAACTTATTGAGATCTCTTCACTCTCATTGTTATCAAGTATTTAGACCTCATCTGTGGGGATTATCGTTTATTATGTCTCAAGGCTCTCGTTGAGAAATTGCTTCCACATAATGATCATCTTGATCATTTGTTTTTTTTTTTTTTTTGAGGATTTTTATCCGCGGAACCGATTGGTCTTACAACGTTTCAAATATGGTGTAGACTCATTTGCATTAACCATTTGTTCTACTGGGACATCAACTCGAATTGGAGCATTTGCAGCTGGAATATGAGATTTAATAACCCTTGGAAGGTTAGTAAATGCATCTGGTAGTTGATTTGTGACACTTTGCAAATAAATCATCTTTGGAACCTGTTGCTCACATTGATTTGTTCGAGGATCTAAATGAGATAGTGATAATGCATTCCAATCTATCTCTTTTTTGCAACTACTTATGTTCACCCCTAATCTTAGGTATGCTGATTCATCAAAATGACAATCAACAAATCTTGCTGTAAATAAATCTCCAGTCATCGGTTCTAAATATTTTATAATAAGAAGGAGATTTATACCCAACATATACCGCCAACCTTCTTTGGGGACCCATCTTTGCACGTTGTGGTGGAAAAATTGGAACATATACCATACATTCAAAAAATTTAAGATGGGAAATATTTGGCTCCTGAGCAAAAGCCACATGTAATGGGGAGAATTCATGATAACTGGTTGGCCTTATGCGCACAGGTGCTGCTGCATGCAAAATAGCATTCCCCCATATCAAAACAAGAAGTTTTGTCCTCATTAGCAATGGTCTAGCTATCAATTAGAGGCATTTAATCATTGATTCTGCTAGACCATTTCAAGTATGAACATGAGCAACCGGATGTTCAACTATTCCAGTGGCCATACAATAATCATTAAAGGCCTGATGCTCTTAACTTTATTATTTGAGCAAACAATCTAGCAAAAGCCATATTGCGAGTTGATAATTAGCACATGTTGACCACTAATTTTTGACCTCCTAATAAATTGCCCAGAGTTCTTGGATCTCAAACAGAGTGAAATATGCATTGTTTAAATCAAAATGATTTTTTGCAAAATTAGTTCGATATTATTTTGCCAGGTCATTTGGCAAAATAACCTCGAATATATATATATATATATATATATATATATATATATATATATATATATATATATATATATATATATATTGTGAGTCATTTAAAAATATTTTGCCTATTAAGGCATTTGTCAAGCTTAATTAGGGTCAAGCTTAATTAGGGAATAACTTAAAACAATTATTCAATTAATTGTTCAAATTATCAAGTGTCAAGTTGCAAATATTTTACTCCGTTTAATTCAAGAAATTTGATTAATTAAATTTATAATCATTTTATGTAACGACCCGTTTGGTCGTTTTGGCATTTCAGACTCTTTTTCCCAAAATACCCTTTCCGTAGCTTTAAATGATATTCTTGACTTGCGGGAATTGATGACACGGTTATTTAATCGGTGGGTACTTTTTGGAATATATCTATTTAATATGTGTGAATATTTTATTCCTAGGAATTTTATTTGCACATATATAAGATATAAGTTAGTGAAAAATGTAATTGATTAGTGGGGCTAATTTTTACCTTATACATATTGGTTGAGTAAAAAGTTTAATGGGCCAAGCCCATAACTCACTTAATGCCGTATATTACATAGTCATATACAAGAATCAAGTAAATTAGGAGGGTTTGACATTTGGGGGTCATAGCATCAAAAAAAAATTAATCAACAGAGAGCCTTGACACAAAGTGTACCGACCTCAGACACCAAATCCACGGAGAGAGAGAGCACCATTGCTTCAGTTAAGAGAAGCTTAGTTACAAATTTAAATTTGGGTCTAGATTAGTGCTTTGAGAGATTTCTCTTGGCTTTGAATATTATAATATTTTGTTTGTGGGAAAAGAAGTCAACTCCTACTTATTTGACATTCCATAATCTATTTGTTATCGGTACTTATTGAGTTAGGTATCATTCTCGAAATTAAATTCCATAAAAAGGAAAGCTTTTCACACTTCTTTTAATTTAGAAAATTTTATATGACCATGTCTGAATTCAGAGACGTTTCTATTTCGTGGAAACTAGCATTGTACCTCAATTATAGACAAATGAGAACACCTTGGAAAAATTACAAGTCAATTTGATTTGGGACACTAGAATATTCTTAATATATACCTATTGTTTTCACACTTTTGGATGTCATGACGGGGTAATGATTATGAGATGATTAAGAGTAGAATGCTTTTTAACAAATATTGTAGCCATGACCATTAATTTATAAAAATCAGTGGCAAAACGTGAGGAGCAATTGTTGTAATGTCCAATTTCTAATGTTGGGTACTGACGGGAACAATTAATGGCAATAACGATCTTCTATAATAAAATTGTGATGTTTCTCTTTGAGATACATGTGCACTCTTAAACTTATGATATTTGAGATTTGCAAGTAGGATTTATTTCTTAAGTTGCAACTTTGGTTAATTGATCATTTGCGGGCTCACTTTGAATTGTACGGAATGATAATATTTGGAAAGTGGTTTATTTAGGGTACTTAATTGTGCCGAACCCATGATTGGTAGATTTCGATCGTTCAGAGGCTCTCCGCAAAAGGAAGGGGTTGGTTTGATCGTTTGTGGCATCTGCTCGGCATTGAGGTAGGTTACGATTTACTTTATGTCTAGACTCCGGTTAGCGAAACGTATGTAGATAGTAGTGATTGACGGGGAAAGCATGATAGGCCTTGGGGCATGGTGTGAAGGTAAATTCCATCTAGGTTAGTATTGTGAGTTGTTATGTGCGCTTCTCGTCATTATTGTGATACTGTTATGTGGGCTTGTCGCCATTATTGTGATACTGTTATGTGGGCTTGTTGTCATTATTGTGATATTGTTATGTGGGCTTGTTGACATGGTTGTGATTTCATGCACTTGATATAATTGTCTCTCTCTCTCTCTCTCGCTCTCTCTCTCTCTCTCTCTCTCTCTCTCTCTCTCTCTCTCTCTCTCTCTCTCTCTCTCTCTCTCTCTCTTGTTATCTCACTTGTCATATGGAAGATGAAGGTTATTACTTAGAAATTGAATATTGAATTGCATTTCATAGTATGAATCTGTGGAACCTATGATTGCGGTGATTATTGAGGTTGAATTCATGCGAGGCATGCATCCCATATTCCATGTGTTATTTGATGTGATTATCACCTAGTTGTATCTCTGTCACATACTAGCTCACTCATCTCTTGAAAGGGAAGGGTAATATTCATAATTAAACCATGGACAATAATATGACTTGTACTTGTTGATTGCATATTGGTGATATTGTTGGGATTGACATCCTGCATGACATGCTTCCATATTACTCTTATGTTGTCCTGATGGTGAGATGAGTGATTGAGAGATTCCGGGGTCTTTGCCGGAGATTGAGAGCGACAGAGGGACTTCGAGGTCTTTGCCGGAGATTGAGAGTGACAGAGAGACTCCGAGGTCTTTGCTGAAGATTGAGAGTAATTGATAGCCTTCGAGGTTTCTGCCGGAGAGCACGAGTGGTGCATGGACTTCGCGGGTCCCCCATGGGTCATGACTATAAGGCATTGCCATATCATGTGTGTATGAGAGTGGAGCGTGAGCGGTGACTACTGCATTGCACAACATTTGCATAGCACGACATTACACTCCATTTGAGTTGTTATTCATGTCATTGCATGACACATTCTCTGATTGATTCTTGATTGGTGAATTATTGAGTTGTTGTTGTTGTTGTTGTTTGTAAGTATTAATTTTAGAGGCTTGATGGACTCGAGGTTTAGAGATTTCCACCTAGGTTTATAACCTGAGATACTAAAATCCATTGTGACTATCGTTACTGCAAGACTTCCTTATTTACTAGAGTTGTGATTGTGTTTGATAACTTATTTGCTTACTTGTTAGTTGCTTCTTGTTTATATGCGTGAACTAACCATTGTCGGCCTATGATACCTACGAGCCTTGTGTTGTGCTCATACTACTCTTGCTACACACCTTGTGGAGTGTAGCGCTGTTTTCAGGTGATGTTTGGAGTCTCGCGACCGTTTTGAGGCATTCATCAGAGGCGTTTGGGTGAGCTATTTGAGATCTTGCAACCCAGAGTCTCTTTTTAAAATTTTGTTGTTCTTTATCCTTAAACAGAAGTCGTATCCTGTTTGAGTCTGCTATTTAATTCAAATTGTAAACTTCTTAGAACTTTTTGTACAAGTCTAGACCAGGTTTTGGGAGTTTTTCTTATAAAAGTATTTCTTCCGCATTGGTTTTAATAATTAAACTGTTGGAGTGTATTTACATATTGTTATTCCGTATGTTGTATCAAATTGAGGTAGTTAAGGGAAGGGTTCGCTCACCAGGAGGGTTAGTGTGGGTGCCCGCATGATTCGTGATTTGGGTCGTGACATTTTACCTTTTAGTTTTTAATTGCTTGCATAATCAATTTGCAATTTGCAATTTTTAAATTAATCATAATTAATTAAGTGTTTGATTGTGGTTATGTTTGGAAATGTTCAATTATGGCTACACTTGAAGTAATTAAATTGCTAAGTAATTATGGCCAAAATTAAAATAGCCAATTTAATGGTTTAAGTCAATTAGGGCCATATTCGCAATTTAAGTCCTTTCATACAATTTGCCGTGTCGTTAGTTTGATTAATTGGCTACTTAGTTTCAGTTCGGCTATAATTAAAGTGTTTTATTAATTGACATGCTTTTTAATTTTCGCTATTTATTAAAATTTGCATTTTTTCCCCTCCACACACACACACACACTTATATATGTATACATATGTTGAACAAGGCCCCTTTCCCCTTACTTAATCGATCGAGCCCAGTCCAATAGGACTGACTTGACCCAAATCTCAAACGACCCCTTAAGTTTGCAAAAAACACAAGCCAAACGACCCTTATAGGTCTTATTCGTTTGAGACGAAACCCTAGCCGCTCTTGTTTCTATACGATGCTTCGGTCATCAACAGCCGAGAATGACAAATTTTTCATGCGTTTTGCTTTTACACAATCTCTGCGTGGTCATTTGGGGTAAAGCATTCAATGCTTCACCCTCTCTCCACCGCAGCTCAATCCAAACGAGGTATAACCCCTTTTTTTTCTTTCACTTTTTTGCATTTCTAAGGTCAAACGAGTACAACTCTTGATGAGATTTGTCTACTTCTCATTTTTGAATACTCAATTTTTATTGGTTGCTACTAGTTTGAGAGGGTATTCAAGAGAGTTCCCCCAAAAATCACTAGTCCCACATCGAAAATTAGGGTTTAGATTTTTAGATTTGGGGTTCTATAATAGAACCCCATATCTTACAATTTCGACACACCTTCACTGTATACATACACAGAAATATATCTACACATTGACATATTCAAAAACTTGAATTATCTAGGATTTTAGCACTTTGCTAAGATCTTTAATTAGTCAAGTTATTTAAAAAATTTAATATTTGTTTTGTTGATTGTTGTGTGGCTGAGTTGGGGCTTGAGGAGCAAAAGAAGCTTCAATTTCATTCTCAACCAAGGGTTGCACTCCAAAAAGATAATTGCTTATCCTTCGTAGTTTAGTTTTTTAGTTGTTTATGTGATTATGTCGTCAGTCGCCACACAACTGCTATAACTTTACAAATATATGTTCTTAATTTCCTTATATTCCTTAATCCCTTTAATTGGGCCAAGAATATTTTCGTATAAAAAAAAATATGAGCTAGAAGACAAATGTAGAAAACCCTCAAAGTTCATGATGGTAAGTGTACCAAAAGAGAAAGGGAGAGAAAAACAGATAAAATGTACACATGTTATAAGATAGGAGTAGTGTAATATAGGCCCTGATCGACGACATTGCTTCAGAGTTCAATAACATGCATTTTATTTCCTTGTGTATGATTTGATTAATCGCTGGTGGCTTTTCAACGTAGTACTCTCTCTACGCACTCGCTTATGTCCAATATCTTCATTTAATGAAAAAAATTCCTTTCTACAAAATAGAATCGAGGAGCTTGGAGGCATAAGTACTATTACTGCGCCTTTTTATATGAATGCCTTGAATCTTGATATACAAGTACTATAGCTTTATTGCACAAAGATGATGTACAATAAAACACATTGCATTCTGCCAATTATTATTTCTTGATCGATCATCTCGTCCTTCCTTGCCAAGAAAAAATGAAATCCATGTTCTTTAATTTCCAGCTAGAATATTGACCTTATTGTCCATGCATAGTTCAATTCGATCGATCCTAGCTAGCTATAAAACAAGTTCAATGTTTTTAAAACTCCAGTATCTATCCTACGATTTTGCCTATATACATCCAATAGCTTCTACCTAATTGATAATTTTTATTTTTGTGCTAGCTAAGTTCACTTGATTTCTATTTTTGTGACTTCACAAAATGGACATGCAACTGCAAAAGAATTGAGGAATATATATTTTATATCATAGATCTGCCGTCCAGTTCCAGTATAATGCTTCATTAGACAAACTGTGTGACACTTCAATTTTCTCTTCATAAATAAAATAAAATAAAATATACAAAGATATGAAAAGATTCAATAGAAGATATAATTACGTAGACAAAATTATGACTCGTTTTTCTTAATACAAGAAATTGGCCAGCATAAGTTAAAACTAGGATTTCCAGTAAGTGAAATGGTGCTGTTGTTTTCCGGTGAAATCGGGTTTAATCAAAAAATCAGTTAGAGATTTGTTTTATAAGGGTTTGAAGACAAGTGAGATGTATCTAACCCCGAGAAATCCTTTTATGAGCCCGGTCCGGAAAAGTTTAGATCGTGATCCAATCTAATGAACAACAAAAGTAATATAATATGACTAAAATAGATAAAAATGATCAGAAAGTAATGATTCCGTGTATATACTAAGTTCTTTTAAGAGTAGAATGATGTTTACAAGAATGAGTGTGGGAAAAAAGATGCTCCCTTTCTTCTCTCCAAAGATTCCTTATATAAGCCACAACAAGTCTTTTCAAACCATAATGTTCGGGTGATGTGATGCGACGATGTGGCCCAATGTGTGCCTCTGCCACGACACACTGATCGAGGTCTGCGGACATGACCCGAGTTGGTGGGAGTGGAGGACAGTTGTGTGGATACCCCGAACTCTCCAAGCTTCCAGTTCCGAAGGCTCGCTCGGATACGCATTTTATCCATTGTGCCTTCCTTCTTCCCCAAGCTAGGTCTATCTAAGCCACTCCTCCACTTTTCATAATTCCCAAGGTGCAGTGACGTGATCTTTCTGCCATCCCAACGTATATATATTCTTGCAGTGGCACTCTGACCGATGATTGCTGATGTGACGGGAGTTGGTGAGAATGGGAACCAACTGAACAATGCTTGTGACCATAATGAGTACCCGGGTCCGAACACGCTTTTAACCCCATACAATAGTAGTCAGGTATTGTAACAGATTTTTTTCCTATCTAGTAGCTAAATAGAAATTCTTCCATATAAAATTAATGCTCATGCTGTGTTTTACTACTTCTACAGTACTACTACTCTATAAATTTAATTACTCTCTTCGTCCCAATCTGAGTGTTAGCATTTGTCTGGACACAAAATTTAAGAAAAAAATGTTTTTTTTTAAAAAATTTGTGATCTAAAATTAGTCTTAAATTTGTATAGTTATAAAATATCATAAGTATTACTCCTTCTACATCAAAAAGAGTGTCCACTTATTAAATCAAGAATTAACCTTATCTTTCCAGATTTACCGCTATTAAGTGCTATGTGATCAAATCCCAATACCAATTTAATTAGGGGCAGTTTAGCTAAATTACCTATTTTTGTCTAGGAGTTGATATTTTCTTAAGGGCTGTACAAATGACTAAGTGAACACTATTTTTGATCCAGAGGGAGTACTTTATTTCAGGATAGATTAAAATAGAAATTGTATCACATAAATTGCTCCGAGGAAGGAGCCCGGAACTTTTTTAACCCAAAAAATAAATTTTGGAACCAAACTAACTCTTTTAAAAAAAAAGAACCAAACTAGGCTTCACACACAGAATCTATGCGTGAAAGGGCCAAAGTGTATGAAATCCTCTATCCCCTGACCCCAACCTTTATTCTTTGGAAATCAAACTCAAAATTAAGCTTTTTTCCGTACTTTGACCGAAGATTAGTCACGTTTCAAAACACCGGAATATAAATATTTTATATAGAACTTTTTTTTAGCGTACAATAATATCGGCTCATTACATCAAGTATAGTTGTTTGAATTTAATTCATATTGCGCAACATTTCAATGCGCAATATAACATGATTTGACAACACATCATAGTTGAAAATTACAGCTTTTTTATCACACATAAAGGACCGATTTGACAACACATCATGCATGCCAATTTCAGTTTTTTTGTGACACCCATGCTTGATTTGACAATACATCATGCATGCCAATTTCAATTTTTTTATGACACATAAAGGACCGATTTGACAATACAATGCTGCATGTTTTGACCGTTTTATTTGAATTTAATTCATATTGCGCAACATTTCAATGCACAATATAACATGATTTGACAACACATCATGGTTGAAAATTACAGCTTTTTTATCACACATAAAGGAACGATTTGACAACACATCATGCATGCCAATTTCAGCTTTTTTATGACCCCCATACTTGATTTGATAATACATCATGCATGCTAATTTCAGCTTTTTAATGACACATAAAAGACCGATTTGACAATACAATGCTGCATTTTTTGACCGTTTTATTTGAATTTAATTCATATTGTGCAACATTTCAATGCACAATATAACATGATTTGACAACACATTATGGTTGAAAATTACAGCTTTTTTATCACACATAAAGGACCGATTTGACAACACATCATGCATGCCAATTTCAGCTTTTTAATGACACATAAAGGACCGATTTGACAATACAATGCTGCAGTTTTTGACCGATTTGACAATACAAGGCATGGAATGACGAAAATAGTGACTATTGCGCAACATTTCAATGCGCAATAGGGGTCAATATGAATTTATTTAAGAAGAATGTTGGACGAGGTAAAAACTCATCCATTTCATAAGTCTCTTAAGTCATTCAAAAAAACCTCTCTTAAGTCATTCAAAAAAAAAATAAAAAAAAATCAATCTTCATTCAAAAAATGGCTCAAGATATTCCACCAGTTAGTGTTTCACTACATTGGGATGGTATTATCCTTTATGACAATAGTACAGTTTGTTACAATAAAAGACCAAACGTTCATGTTAAATGTCCACTTGAAATGTCTTATGAATCACTAGTCACTTACATACATGAAAAAATGAACATTAGTCCAGATGAGTATGAAATCTCTATAAAAGGCAGATATTCACAATCAGTTTCCCATGGTATAGTGCTTTATGGTATGCATTATATCAATGGTGATGATTTTTTGAGGGATTATTTGAATGCGCCAGAAGAATATAAACATTTAGTCGCCATTAATGTTCTTGAGATGTATGTTGAAAAGATACCCCAAGAGGTCCCCCAAGAACAGCCCAGTCAAGTTAACACTTATGGAGATATTAGTTCTTACGGGTACATTTTGAGTGGCCAGGTGTCGCTGGAAAATCTTACCCAACAATTAAATCAAACTTGGTAAATATGCATTCTTATAGTATTATTTTGTAGTAGCACGTGTTTATTGTATGTATTGATAAATAACCATTTTAAAATCTTTGTAGGGGTTATAGACCTGATACGAGTAATATTGAGCAATCATCCCAATTTAGTGGAGCAGCTCATTATTATCAAAACTCTCAGTTCAGTGGAGCTGATTATTATAATAATTCTCAGTTCGGTGCAGCTGATTATCTTCAAAACTCGCCAGTGGTACCAACTGTGGATGTTGGGCAGTTCTTTTAGTTTGGTGGAGTTGATCATTCTCCACACCATGCTCATTCTCAATATGTGTAGGTTCATCAATATATATATATATATATATATATATATATATATATATATTTGAATTTGGAATTTAACATATGTTTTTTATCGTGTAGGAGGAGGCCTTTCTTAGATGGCGCTGATTGTCCAAGTTATGTGGATACATCAGAGAGTGATGGTGATGAACCAGCTAATAATGCAGAGGTAACCGATGATGAAGAAACGGATGATGAAGATAGTGAACGGGATGAAGATACACATTTTAGTCCCCAGAACCAACCACAACCAACTCACCATCACGTACCACCTCCGATGGCGGAAAACCCAATTCCTGACAGCCCAATGCAGTGGCATTCTGACTATATTCCATATCTTGATAGTCTACAAGGTCGTGAGGATGCATTTGTCTTCACAAGAGATGATGATCAAAGTCGCCAAAAACGTGGATTGAACCAAAAAATCTCATGACTGATGAATGCGTCCTTGCAAAGGGAATGATTTTCACATCAAAAAAGGCGTTACAATGGGCTGTCAAAATGTATTGTATAAAGGATATGAGGGAGTTTAAGGTTGACGACTCAAACAAATCGGTATGGAGGCTGGTTTGTAAGCGAAATACTCAAGGCTATTGGTGGTTGCTTCGGGGAATTGTTAAGCCTGATGGTCTGTGGGAAATCACAAAATTCCACCCAAAGAAAACTTGTGATATGGGACAAACTCGAGCAGATCATTTTAATTTAGATATAAACCTGATTGCTCATGTGTTACTTAAAGACATTGAGGAAACTGCGAGGTAACTTATCTGACCTAGTACGTTATATATCTTATAGCAATTAAAATATCATTGCTAAATGTTATTTGTTTAAACTTATGCAAGATGCCCATCAAAACTTGTATTAGCATGGTCCACTCCAAATATGGTAAAATCATAAGCAAGAGAAAGGGATTTCTTGGGCGTAGACGTGCTTTTGAGATGATCTTTGGAACTTGGGAGTCCTCTTTTAAGGCGTTGCCGGGGTATATGACAACTCTACAACATGCTAATCCTGACACTGTTTTACAGTGGCAGCTTTTAGAGGGCAGAATTTTTGACTTCGTCTTTTGGGCATTCAAACCAAGTATTGATGGTTTTGCTCACTGCCGGAATGTGATATCGATAGATGAGACGCATGTATATGGCCGATATGACATTAAGCTTTTAATTGCAGTAGGCATGGATGCCAATGAGTCAATATTCCCTCTTGCTTTTGCAATTGCCGCCAATGAGAGCAACGAGACATGGGGGATGTTCTTGACTCATCTAAAAACTCATGTTATTATGGGTCGTCAGGGCATATGTGTCCTATCGGATCGCCATAAAGGCATATTGCACAATATGCGTACTCTGGAAGGGTGGCAGCCTCCACATGCTTACCATCGATATTGTTTAAGGCACTTAAAGACTAATTTGCAAACAAAGTTTGAAAATGGCACTGTAAACAAATTGATGTGGGGGCTGCGATGCAACATCAACAAAGAAAATGGGCTGCAAAAATGGAGCTACTAAGGGAAGTGAGTGAAGAGGCATATGTTTGGTTGATGAAATTAGAAGTTGAAAAATGGACGGTTTATGCTGATGGAGGAAGGAGATGGGGCATGCTCACAACGAACAACTAGGAGTCTTTCAATGGACTCCTCAAATCTACTCGAGGACTACCTGCCACCGCAATTATAAGACTAACTTTCAAGCAGGTCGTGGAGCGATTTGCGGATAGGACAAGGCAGGCCAGAGCCATATTAGCCGAGGACGAAACATAGATGCCAAAGCCCTACAAAAAGATGGAGCACTATAGAAGAAAGGCGAAGGGTCACCAAATGGCCGAGTATGACGTCGTTCAACGAGTGTATGAAGTTAGAACGGTTTATTACGACTGTAAAGGAGGAAACACACATATCGTTATTGAGCGTACAAAATCATGCACTTGTGGTAAGTGGCAAATGTTTCACATGCCATGTTCTCATGCAGTCAAGTGCTTTGAGAGAATGACCAGAAATGTAACTGATTATGTGATGGGGGAATATAAGGTCGTAAATTACCTTGAAGCATATTCAAGCCACTTCCATCCCCTTGGTAATCAAGCTTATTGGCCAGCCACGTTGTTTTCTATGGTTGCGAACAAGAACCATATCCTTTAATTGGGAAAAAACAAGCTAACCCGTTATCACAATCAAATGGATGTTAGCGAAAAGACTTACTCTCGCAAGTGCTCGACATGTAAGCAATTTGGGCATGATAAGCGTTTATGTGGGCAAAACTCCCGTGGTGGCAGCACATCTGGAAGTAGAAGAGTGTCTAAAACTTGATTTTTTTTTTAAGTCTATTGTAATTTAATGATGTATTTCGTTGCTAATGAAATGTAATATTTTTCAATTATTATGAAACTCTCGTATTAGATGAATTATTTTTAAATATTATATTTATTTTTGCACATTCAAAAGGTGCGGATTACACAATACAATAACAAAATAAAAAAGACATAAAAGAAAGAAAAAAAAACCTAATACAAAGTAGAGTAATTTTTTCTTTTCTATCTTTTTTGAACCAAAAAAGTACTTTCATAGCTTTGGGATTAAAACAAAAGAGATTAATCAAAACCCTATAAAATATGACACTTAAACTTAAATATAACAAGTTTTCAAACTTACTTCGGAGCACTTTACAACCTCTAAAACGACGATCCAAATGTATATGTATACTTGATGTAATGAGCCGATATTATTGTACGCTAAAAAAAATATTAAGTTCTATATAAAATATTTATATTCCGGTGTTTTGAAACGTGACTAATCTTCGGTCAAAGTACGGAAAAAAACTTAATTTTGAGTTTGATTTCCAAAGAATAAAGGTTGGGTTCGGGGGGAAAGAGGATTTCACGCACAAAATCTGTGCGTGAAGCCTAATTTGTTTTTTTTTTTAAAGGTTAATTTGGTTCCAAAATTTATTTGATGGGTTAAAAAAGTTCCGGACCCTCGAGGAAGTAACAAATATTGTGTACGTTGTTTTGGGGAACATTTGCGGACGAGGTTCCTCTCCAGTGAGGATCCCCTCCATTTCGTCCAGTGCCCTTTTAAATACCCGACACTTGTCAAATTTGAACTTCAATGGTTCAGATTTGAAGTTTAAATTTGACGAGTGTCAGGTATTTAGAAGGGCACCAGACAAAATGGAGGGGATCCTCACTGAAGAGGAGCCTCATCCTAACATTTGGTATTCTTATGTCTTTGTCACAGTACATTCAGAAATAAAAATGAGAGATCCAAATACAATGACGATTGAGAGGATAGATACCGGAAAAAGAAAATGGACCATCATCAGTACTCAGTACACTACTATACGAAAAAATACTGACCAATCTTCAATATGACCCAGGCCTTTTGGCAGCTGATTGATTGACGTTGCCATATTTGATGTGTGTACAAGTTGTGCATAGCAAAAGTAACCTCACACTAGATGAAAATACTCACTTCCCAGGGCCAATTACCAAGTGAGTTAAGATTTTTTTTTTTTTCCACGAGTGAGCAAGATAATAAAAAGTCTTTTGGTTGGTGAGCAAGTTACATTGATATTATAATATGAGAATTAAATAATAACATGATTAATAATGCCGACATTGTAATGCAAGGATTAGAATACATGGATTATAACGCAAGGATTATTTATTACTATTACATATTTGATTTGTTGTAAGAAGAAACTAAAATATAGTGTACAATTTAAATTAATTATTCATTTTTAACAAAATAAATATTGTTTACCATATGAGGGTCATTTTTGTCATTTTAATAATTTTAATCTATATAGTATTAATGCTCGTATTCTTATTCCACATTATATCATGCATAAAATGATAGATTATCGCATAATTTATGCGTGTATTAATTATGTGAAAACGAAAAATATAAACCGAACATTATATTAATAATATATTTTATGTGAACAATAAAAATCGTTACTAAACATTGTATATTAAACAATGCTGTCGTTCCTATCCTGTAACCAAACGACACCTCATAGCCAAAAATTTCAACGGGCAATGATCCGTGGGGTCGCGATGGGGCCAGTAAGCGGTTGAAAATTTTCAAGAGAATGACTTAGATTTTGAAAAAGTTACTGTAAAAAATAGTGAAGAAAACTGAAAAATGCTTTTCAAAAATGGTTTAGACAGCTAACTGTCGAAAAAGTTAAAGTACTATCACAATGATTCTACGTTTCTATGGCCATTGAAAGGTTCAAATATGAGAAAGGAGTATCACTCGCAATACACTGATAATACAAACAAATTACGGAAAATTTCAATAAAGTTTTCCCTATTATTGGGTATAACTCCACACAACAACTTGTAACAATTCTCCAATAACTCAAAACTCAAGTCAAACTACAGACATTCTGCACAAGCATATAGTTAAATTCCTATACTCAACATTCATATAACTCGAATCGCGTAAATTTCCAATCATATTTTTCTTACTTTAATCTATTTACACATACTAAAAGCACGAATAATTTTCGCTAAATGTTGAATGACAAAAATATTCTCTAAATGTTGATCTACTTTTATGCTCTTAAAAAATTAAAATATTTGTCAAAAAGTTAGGTTCATATTGGATTCAATCGTGACATTTAATAATTTAATCAACTTGAATCCATTTAACGATAGGATCTTAAACTTTAATTGACATTGGGTATAATTCTAATTCTGTTTTCCTACTTTAAGAGGTTCAGTTTGAATAGGAATAGATTAACTTAGCTTTTATATTGATCCGAAGGTTACAATTACACAAAGATACACATCCATATCGATCAATTGCATATCATATGTTGTTTTAACATCTTTAGACCGTAGCTAGGTTACAATTTACACAAAGATGCACATCCATATTGATCAATTGCATATCATTTGTTTTAACATCTTTAGAGTTTAGAGTTTTATTTGCCTCTAATTTATAATGCTTTGTAATTTAGTGAAGTTCTTAATCGATGTTTAATATGTCATGTGATTGATGATTTACGGCTTCTCCCAGCATTTTACCTCATGATAATAAATTTGTATTGCGGGTGATTTCATTGAAGAATTTCGTGTTCAATTCACAATCTCATTCAACTACATTCACTAGTCTTGATCAAGAATAATAATCTTCAACATGTAGCCAACCAACTGAGGTACGATTAGTGAAGCTTTTTTTTTTTTTTTTTTTTTATAACTAATATTTTAAATGTTATTGGTTTACTTTTAGACATGATGGTACATATACATTATATTCTTTACAGGTTAATTGTTTAGGTATAAAACAAAAATCAACACAATTGATCAGGGAAAGTTGTTTGATATTTGTACTTTTAGACACGATACATACATTATATTTTTGTCAGGCTAATTGTTTAGGCATAAATCAGACATCAATATAATTGACCGAGAAAAGTTGTTGGGCGAAGAATTTAGTGTGATTGTCAATTGGTGGAATAGATACTCTATATGGTCCTAGCTATGGTGAAATTAGCAAAAGCTATCTTTTTTTTTTTTTATAGTACTTTTTGGTTTAGAAGAGTTTTTTTAGTATTTTGTGATTGTATATGAAATTAACTAGATGCTCTATGGATTTAGAACCTCAAATGTTTGCTTTAAAAATATAATTATTTCAGCATTCAGTTTGAATTAATATTGTTTATATATGGTACAATATCATTAATGAAAAAAATAGACCACGACACAGTTGTATAAATACATGGTGATGATTAATTTGGAGACACTGGACAATTTCGGAACGAGCAAGTATACTTGTGGATAAACAATATAGATGACTCCTGTGCTTTCTGAAAGATTGGATTGATCAGAGTTTGAGTTGAATGATTTCCAAGCAATGACTTTTTGTATAATAGGATTTCTTCAGTATAACCAAACAAATGTGTTTTGAATATTTCTTTTGGATGGGGTAGTAGACAGGAAAAAAGAACCTGTTTCTTTACTCTATGTAAAAAAATGTAGTAATATTAGGTATATTAAAGAGCTAAGGCATTGTGAATTGCTAGTGTTAAAAGACAACATATGACAGTGGGTAGAGAGCACATGTATTTACCGGATTAATACGACATAAGTTTTTGCGTAGTTTTAAATTACTGATTATGCAGTGTTTGAATTGGTTTTTTGGTTTATTGTGGTGTGAGTACAAGAAAAAGGGCGACATTCAAAGTTGCAACAACTATAGAGGTAGCAAGCTGCTTAGTCATACTATGAAAGTGTGAGAAAGGGTGGTGGACATGAGGGTGAGGAGTAGGGCTGGGCATAAACACCGAAAACCGAAAAACCGGATCGAACCGAATTAATTCGGTTTTTCGGTTTTTTTATAACAAATTCGGTGTTTGGTTCCGGGTCAACGGTTCTTCGGTATTTCGGTTTAACCGTTTTTTTTTTTTTTAAGATTTACTACATGAATACAATTTTTTTTTGGGAAAAAAACATAAGTAGACAATAATATTATAATATTTACATACTCTTAGCAACTAAATGTTATTAAACATTACATTGCAGGTTAAGTGTTTTATAGTAAATCAAATTGCTATATATAAGGAAACCCTTCAGACGTGAATAACTCCAATACCTATTTGTTGTTCATAGTATAACTGCTTTTATACAATTTCATACTTCCTCCTTATTCTGCAAGATTTTTTTCCAGCGTTTTTTTCTTACCTTTTCTACTTCCTCCTTATTCTCAACTTCTTTCATTGTTCCATAAAAAATAAAATCTCAGTTTTCATTTAACACTATAGGATATTGAACACAAGTATAATAATAATTTGAGTGTTGATTTTTATTATATATAGTATAATAAAAATGTTATACATAGAATAATATTCATATAATTTATTTCACCTATTATAATAAATTAGATATAACTCACATAATTTGATTATACACTATATAAAATTTTATATACATCGTATGATTTTATTATACGTTGTATAATACATTATATTTTTTGTATATAGAAGATATTATCTTGTATGTGTGGATGATCACTATGGTTGGATTCTAAAGTCATCAAACCTTCAAACATTTAGTCTAGCGTAAACCTCTGTAACTCGAAGCAATCAAGAAGGAAAAATGGAAATAAATGGAGAGATGTGTAATTGCTAAAAAAACCCGAATTAGAAAAACCGAAACAGAACTGAACCGAACTTCAAAAAACCGAACTGAACTGAACTAATTCGGTGCGGTGTTCGGTGTCCACTTTCAAAAAACCGAAACCGAAAAACCGAACCGAACTTTGAAAAAACCGAACCGAAAAACCGAACGCCCACCCCTAGTGAGGAGAGACGTGTCTATTTCACAGAACCAGTTCGGATTCATGCCGGGGCACTCGACTACAGAAGCCATTCATCTTGTGAGGAGACTGGTGGAGCAGTATAGGAGAGGAAGAGAGACTTACACATGATTTTCATCGACCTAGAAAAGGCTTACGATAAAGTGTCAAGAGAGGTTTTATGGAGATGCTTGGAGGTTAGAGGTGTACCTGTGGCACACATTAGGGCGATCAAGGACATGTATGAGGGAGCCAAGACCAGGGTTAGAACAGTGGGAGGAGACTCGGAGCACTTCCCAGTGGAGATGGGGTTGCATCAGGGATCAACTTTTAGCCCTTTTTTATTTGCCTTGGTGATGGATGGTTTGACGCGGCAAATTCAAGGTGAGGTGCCATGGTGCATGTTATTCGCGGATGACATAGTCCTGATTGACGAGACCCGCAACAGAGTGAACACTAAGCTGGAGGTTTGGAGACAAACTCTGGAGTCTAAAGGGTTCAAGTTGAGTAGGACCAAGACAGAGTACATGGAGTGCAAGTTTAGTGATGAGACACATGAGGCTAGCGTGGAAGTGAGGCTGGGTACCCAGGCCATCCAAAAGAAAGGAAGTTTTAAGTATTTTGGGTTTATTGTACAAGGAGATGGGGATATTGACGATGATGTCACGCATCGTATTGGTGCAGGGTGGACGAAATGGAGGCTCGCTTCAGGAGTGCTGTGTGATAAGAAGGTGTCACCAAAGCTTAAAGGCAAGTTCTACAAAGTGGTAGTGAGACCGACTTTGTTGTACGGGGCAGAGTGCTGGGCAGTCAAGAACTCGCACGTCCAGAAGATGAAAGTTGCGGAAATGAGAATGTTGTGATGGATGTGTGGGCACACCAGGCGAGATAGGATTAAGAATGAATGAAGATATCCGAGATAAGGTGGGAGTGGCATCAGTAGTGGACAAGATGCGGGAAGCGCAGCTGAGATGGTTTGAGCATGTGAGGAGGAGAGACACAGATGCCCCAGTGTGGAGGCGTGAAAGGTTGGCTATGGACGGTTTCAGAAGAGGTAGAGCTAGGCCGAAGAAGTATTGGGGAGAGGTGCTTAGACAGGACATGGCGCAGTTCCAGCTTACCGAGGACATGACCCTATATAGGAGGCTATGGAGGACTCAGATTAAGGTAGAAGGCTAGTAGGTAGTCCCATGTATCCCGTCGTACTAGTAGTCGCAGTTTTGATCTTCATTTTCTTTTCCTTTGATTCCCGCAACTATATGTTGGTCCGTGTACCACAATTATCGTATTTATCTGTGGTAGCTACTGTTTCTGTTTTCTCATATTGCTTTATCATGGCTTTTTCGCTTTCGTTAGTTTCATTTTCGTATTGCTTTGAACTATTTCTGCTTATCTGACCTTTTCTCATCATGTTTTCTTTTGAGCCGAGAGTCTTTCGGAAACAACCTCTCTATCTTCCGAGATGGAGGTAAGGTCTGCGTACATTTTACCCTCCCTAGACCCCACACTGTGGGATTTCACTGGGTATGTTGTTGTTGTTGTTGTTGTTGAGTAGAATATATTTATTGATTCAAAAGTTCGGCAAACCTAAAGATGATGCCTTTTTAAGATATGTGAACAAGAATAAGAAGTCTTCAATAGTATATCTTTCCAAACGTAAAAACTTAATTTGGTTCGCCTTTTATGGTCGGGCAGTATTTTAACTGAGTTCTACTTTTGATGCAGGATAAATCTTATAGTTTCTGGGAATTTCAGTCTCGTCTTATATTCCAGAGAAGTGCATCCATGTTTCCTTTATCCAATCTTGCAGTTTCATTGATTTCTGCATATATTACGGAGGTTATTATAGATGAAACGATGACACTTATATTTCTTCCAGCCTTTTTGTTAACAAAAGAGATAATAGTTGGACATCAAATATCCTGACATGAAAAGGATACAGCTGAAATTATACACATTTGGATGTAGAGCTTTAGTAGAATTGGAACATAACCGTAAAAATCGTTAATGAAAAGGCTATTTTTAGAAGTCAGCAAACTCAAGGCTTTGATTTGTATTTCCAACATGCTAAACAAACAAAATGTCTTTCGTCAAATATAGTATGTAGCCCATTATTAAAGTACTAATGTCTCATATTTTTCTTATTATACCTGAACTCATATTACGTGTAGAATCGTCGCAAATTTTTAAGTTGGTTAGGCACTCTGTAAATGTCTTAATCTAGAGTTGAATTTGATGTTTTTTATTTTTATTAAGTATAGACCTCACAGATAAATATTATGAATATGATCTAGAATAAATACTAGGCAGATGAATAGATATTGGACAACTGGACCTCTAGATGAGGCTGAAATTTGTGGGAAATGCTTTACATTATTTTAAGAAATTTGGTCAGACAGTTCAAGAAAAAACAAAGATTACATTTTACAAGACAAATTTATGAAAAAATAAGACAACAAAAGGGAGTTATAGGAAATAATTACACTTTAATTAATTCTCGATTGATGTTGAGCTAACTATAGCGCAACCACTAATCTTTTTGGTTAATAAAATCCTGCAGATTTTATCGCTTCAAAAGGCTGCAGATTCATAATAGGCATATATAAATTATTGTACGTCAAATAACATAAAAAATGTTGCTATTAGAAGATGGAATGTCTAATATTTTTCATTTGAAGAACTTATTGAATGTTGCGAGCAGAACAAATGGGGGCGCTTTGGAGAAAGAGATCTTTTATCGAGTCGACTTATTGGGAATCACAAGAGCATGCATCTGTTAATTAATACTCAAAGTTTCATATGCGAGTTTTAGCGAGTTTTCAAGAAATTGCTCGAATTTTTGGACTATATTTCTATTTTCTATGACATATTTTCTCAGATGGACAACTATATGTTGCATATTCAAGAGGACTCTCAATGACAATAAGAGTACTGATTATGACAGAGGAGCCAAAGTGACACAAAAGAACACACCAAAATATCATTTACAAAAAGTATTAAGTAAGATACGACCATATTATATAATTTTACGTTATAAATGTAAATACTATCTAAGTAACTTAACTAAATTGATCATTTTTCAGGTTTAGACCATATTCAATCATTTCAAATTCAAGTATTGTGTTAATGCAATTATAATATTAATTTTCAACACTTAAAATAATTGTTACATTTTATCTGCATTATATATAAATTTAATAAGTTTAACCGTTGCTCTCTAAAAATATAACTTAAGATTTACGTACAACACACATACATAGAAACTAGTAGATATACTATGTTAAAAGCACGAATGACCTTAGAAATGTTGATTGAATTTTTTGTCCTTCATTAAAAGACTCTACAATAGACAAAATTGTCATTTACTAATTTCCTCAAATTAATATACATAAAAACTAATAAAATATATATTTCCTTTCACAATATAATCTAAGGATAATTTCAGAGACCTCCCCTCAGGTTTGGCCTAATCACACTCACCTCCCTTGTGGTTTGCAATATTACGCTTATCTCCCTTACTTTGAATTTTTTGTAACAATACGCTTAACCTATTTATTATTAGTGTAAAAATTTACATTAGACCAATTTACCCTTTTAATATGATTTTTTTAAAAAAAATTATTTGTATAAACAAGGAGGTTCAAACTAAAAGCCTAAATCGGTAGAAATTGATTAACAACTTCTCACCATTGTCTGTTGTAAATTTATCACCCCTATCCATTATCAATTTTAATTTTTTTCACAAAGATACATAATACCATCTAATAAAATCCAACCAAAAGGTACGAGTCGACATTAGTTTTTCGCCAATCTGTTTGAGCTATTCATTTGAAATCTTCGGTTGCTGACAAATGGCAATGAAGGTATTATTTCTAAATATATTGACTCCAACCTAATATCAAGAGTAATCTTTATGGATAATTGGGCCAAAAAGGAACAGTAACTAAAATTCCTCTAATAGTTGTTCAACTTCTCATCTAGTTCATAAAGATACTAAAAATTCTATTCATGAGTTTTACTTCCTTGTCATAAGAACAAGAAAAGAATATGGCCAATGAAATTTACAAATCCATTTTATTGCGATATAATATCTTTATATTATTTGATATTATTTGGTAGCATATTTGTAGGGAGATAATTACCATATATTAGTTAGTTTCCTTGTTTCACTAATTACCATATATTAGTTAGTTTCCTTGTTTCACTAGGATCTTAGTTTCCTTATTTCACTAGGGTTCAAGATTGTATCCTATATATATTCTCTCTTGGTGAATGAATGGAATAAGTCAAGATTGTATAGTTTCTACATGGTATTAGACCACACGTTTTTTTCTTCTCTTCATCTTAAGTTTCCATGGCCGGTGACACTGTACCTCCTCCACCACCACCCAAAATTGAGTCTAATTCTCCCTATTTTCTCGGTCCTCAAGACCGACCGGGGACTATATCACGCCTACTCGTTTCAAGGGCGCATCAAATAACGCTGCCGTCGGTCAGCACTTTACTTCCGATCAATGGAAGGCTATTACGAGATTTTTTGGTAATGCTACAATTCCCGAAAATTGCTTGAATGGTAAGTTTGATGTTTTTTCTTGGATTATTGACACTGGTGCTACTCATCATGTTACCGGTGAGAAATCTTAGTTGTTTGATGTCCATACTGTTGATTGTCCTATTGGTTTGCCTAATGGTGAAAAGGTGCTTGCTTCTTTGGAAGGTTCTGTTCGACTGTCAGATAAAATCACCTTACATCATGTCATTTATGTGCCTTATTTACGTTGCAACTTACTCTCCGTCCCCTAACTTACTGATAATTTACATACTATTGTCTCTTTTAATTCTTATATGTGTGCTATTCATGACCCACTGAAGGAGCTGATTGGAACGGGAGTTAGGAGGGACGGACTATACTATTTTAGCAAACCGGACGTGGTGCAACATGTGTCTACTATCGTGGCAACGTCCGCATTGGAATTGTGGCATCGACGATTGGGGCATCCTTCCGAGAGAGTAGTTAAGTTGCTTCCTCATGTCAGTAGTGATAAGAGTAGTTTAGCAAAGGATTGTGAAGTGTGTTTACGTGCTAAGCATCCTAGAGACAAATTTCCTTTAAGTGATAATAATGCATCTAGAATATTTGAGAAAATACATTGTGATTTGTGGGGGCCATATCGCCATGTTTCGTCGTGTGGAGCTCGTTATTTTTCAACAATTGTTGATGATTTTTCCCGAGCTGTTTGGATTTACTTGTTGGTTGATAAAACAGAAGTGTTTCCGATGTTTATGGCTTTTGTTGCTATGGTTGATCGACAATTTAATCAAACAATTAAAGTTGTACAAAGTGATAATGGTACAGAATTTAATTGTTTGATGCTGCATCTCATCTCATAAATCGTACCCCCAGACCCAAATTGGAAAATAAAACACCTTTGAAAATTTATTCAATAAACCTCGTTCTTTTGATGCTATTCGTACTTTTGGGTGTTTGTGCTTTGCTCATAATAAAAAAACGCAGGGTGACAAATTTGCTAGTCGGAGCAGAAAGTGTTTGTTTGTGGGATATCCATTTGGTAAGAAGGGGTGGCGGTTGTTTGATCTTGATACGAAGGAATTTTTTGTCTCTCGTGATGTAAAGTTTGTGGAGGATGTGTTTCCTTTTGCTTGTCCGGAAGATGTTAATATTTCGTTTAGTTTTTTTGATGAGGGTGCTGAAATTGATCGTGATTTTATGGTGTACGGGGATGAATTAGGGGGCGAAGTTGATAGTTCAGAGGCTGCCGAGCAGCAGCCGCAAACCACTGCCCAACCAGCGCCTGCTGGCAGCCAGGCCGAGCTACAGCCAGCGGCCACTATCCAGCCCGCTGGGAACCCAGCGTCAACTGCCAGCGAGGCTGAGCGGCTGCCAACAGCCACTGCACAGCCCGCTGGGAACCCAGCGCCCGCTGGCACCGAGGGGGGGGGGCAGCAATACTATATCCCAGTCACGAATGTGGAAGGTGGCTTGGGGCGTGGTTTTCGGGAGAAATTTCCCTCTGTTGTGCTTCGTGATTATGTGACACACTCAGTTTTTGCTAATAGTATGTCCCCTACAACTCTTGTTAACAATCAATCCTCAGGTACTCCCTATCCTTTGGCACACTATATTAATTGTGACAATTTTTCTGTAAATTATCGTAAGTTTCTTGCAGCTATTATTTCGGGTAAGGATCCTAAGACCTTCAAAGAAGCCATGAAACATGAAGGTTGGAGACATTCAATGAAAGAAGAGATACGTGCATTGGAAGACAATGGTACATGGACTTTGGAACATCTTCCTCCGGGTAAGAAAGCACTTGGTAATCAGTGGGTGTACAAGACCAAGTTTTTGTCAAATAGAGATGTGGAACGGCTCAAATCGCGCTTGGTTGTGTTGGGAAATCATCAACAAGCGGAGATTGACTACAATGAAACTTTTTCTCCGGTCGCCAAAATGACTACTGTTCGAGCCTTCCTAGCCATTGCAGCATCCAAAAATTGGGAACTTCACCAAATGGATGTTCATAATGCCTTTTTACATGGTGACCTTGATGAGGTGGTGTATATGAAGCTCCCTCCCGGGTTTGAAAGTCCAGATCCTACGTTGGTGTGTCGTTTGCGCAAATCGCTGTATGGGTTGAAACAGGCCCCTAGATGTTGGTTTGCAAAATTGGTGACTGCTTTGAAAGGGTACGGTTTCCTTCAATCTTATTCTGATTATTCTCTTTTTACATTTACTAGAGGGAATATTCAGATTAATAACTTGGTTTATGTTGATGATCTTATTATTTCTGGGAATGATTCCGCTGCACTTGCAACTTTCAAAGCCTATTTGAGTGATTGTTTCAAAATGAAAGACCTTGGGTCTCTCAAATATTTTTTGGGTATTGAAGTAGCTCGTAGTTCATCAGGGTTTTTTTTTTGTGTCAACGCAAGTATACTCTTGATATTATCTCTGAAGCAGGCTTGTTAGGTGCAAAGCCAAGTGGGTTCCCTATTGAGCAAAATCATAAACTTGGCCTTGCAAATGGAGATTTGTTGTCGGATTCGGAGGTCTACCGTAGATTAGTCAGGCGTTTGATTTATTTGGGGGTCACTTGACCGGACTTGGCATATTCTGTTCATATTTTGTCTCAATTCATGCAAGAACCCCGGATTGAACATTGGGAAGCGGCCTTACGAATGGTCCGTTATTTGAAAGGCACACCAGGACAGGGTATTTTGTTACGTGCCGACAGTGAGTTGACTTTGCAGGGATGGTGTGATTCTGATTGGGCGGCTTGTCCGCTTACTCGTCGTTCGTTGACAGGTTGGCTAGTATTTCTAAGTCAATCTCCCATCTCTTGGAAGACAAAGAAGCAGCACACAGTTTCTAGATCTTCTACAGAGGCTGAATATAGGTCCATGGCTGCGGTCACTTGTGAGTTGAAGTGGTTGAGAGGTCTCTTGTTGAGTTTAGGTATACAACATCCCAAGGCGATCAAATTGTTTTGTGATAGTGAGTCCGCTTTGCACATCGCAAAAAATCCAGTTTTCCATGAACGAACAAAGCACATTGAGGTAGATTGTCACTTTGTTCGTGATGCAATTAATGAAGGTTTGATTTCTCCGTCACACGTTTCAACATCTTCACAATTGGCAGACATTTTTACCAAAGCCATCGGCAAAACTCAGTTTGACTTCTTGCTTTCCAAGTTGGGCATTTTTGATTCCCATGCTCCAACTTGAGGGGGGGGGGGGGGGGGTATTGCGATATAATATCTTTATATTATTTGATATTATTTGGTAGCATATTTGTAGGGAGATAATTACCATATATTAGTTAGTTTCCTTGTTTCACTAGGATCTTAGTTTCCTTGTTTCACTAAGGTTCAAGATTGTATCCTATATATATTCTCTCTTGGTGAATGAATGGAATAAGTCAAGATTGTATAGATCAATAATGATTTGTAATGTAATGGCAGTGGATTTACAAGGATCTCATCCAAAGCTAAGATGAGAACTGATCCCACCACCAACAGAACTCTTCCTATAAGAATTCCTTGCTAAGATTTTTATACAATTAATTTAATAAAAGGGTAAAATGGTCAGAATATAATTTTTCATATCAATAATAAATAGATTAAAAGTATTGTTACAAGAAAATCAAAATAAGGGATGCAAGCGTAATATTGCAAATCACAAGGGAGGTGAGTGTTATTATGCCAAACCTGAGGAGAGGTCTCTGAAATTATCCCTATAATCTACAATAAAACCTTCCGTTATTTTTGGTAAAAAAAATTCCAAAGAGGGGAACCCAATTATAAAATATAATCGAAATAGAATTCTAAGGTCGTGTTACTTAGGAATTTGGTCCCTAAACAAACTAAAGATTGTTTGCTAATTTTCTACTTGGGTTAGAAAAACCCTAAACCTCCTGCACATCTATATCTATATCTATCTATCTATCTATCTATCTATCTATCTATCTATCTATCTATATCTATATTATTATAAAAGCATGAATATAAATGTTGATTGACCAAAATATTCTTCAAATATTGAACGACTTTTATACCCTTCAAAAGCTAAACTACTTATTCAACAAGATAAATCTATGTTGGATATAACTGTTGGATATAACTGTAAGGGGTCGTTTGGTGCATGGTATAAGTTGGGATATCCCAGCACTAATTTTTTGTACCATGTTTAGTAGGAGATAAATTTATACCTTATACCAAACAAAGCACAAAATGCATCCTGGGATAAAAGATGGGATATCCCATCTTATCCCACTTATACTGGGATTATTTTATCCCATCCAGAATATGGGATAAAATAATCCCAACTCTTGGGCTAAAATTAGTCCCGGGATTACAATCCCGGGATAATTTTGACTATCTACCAAAAGACCACTAACATTAGAAGCCTCTTTTTAACATAAATCTGCGTGGATTTTTATACCAATTAAGTTTCCAACTAATGCTTGACAAGAATTTCCAAAGTATACGAATGCTATGTTGATATAACTATGATTTTCTCCTTTCGGCGACATCTGGTCAAATTAAAATGGTAATTACTTTATCCTATTACATTTATTAGCATTTACAATTTAGTTAGTACAATACAAATTTCTAATAGTAAAATTCTTCGTCATTTTAGATGATGTCATCCTC
This sequence comes from Lycium barbarum, assembly GCF_019175385.1. Classification (NCBI taxonomy): domain Eukaryota; kingdom Viridiplantae; phylum Streptophyta; class Magnoliopsida; order Solanales; family Solanaceae; genus Lycium; species Lycium barbarum. Next base: position 126,590,379 of record NC_083339.1, on the reverse strand, counting down.
ATCTTGGATTCCTTAGTCACTATCTCTTACCTATTCCCTTCTCCAAAACTAGAGTTGTCCAAACGGGCCAGCCCAAGCCTCGTGGGCCAAGGATTTTGATGGGCTGGGGCGGGCTGGCGCTTCACTTGTAAGGGCCTTAAAATGGCCAGCCGAACCCAGCCGGTCATGGACTGGGGCAGGTCAGCCCTTCATTTTTTTCTAATTTTTTTTTTTATAAGAAAATTTATTTTGAATCTAAATTCAAACCTCAAAGTATACCAATTTGTTATATTTCTAACATACAATTATATGGAAGTACATAATTTTACGACAACTTATATAAAATAAACACCTATACATCGTCAAGCACATTTGAATCCGTTTGTCATAAAGGTGCCTTAATTAACATCTCCATCTTCGTCTACATTCATATGCAAATTAATTAGTTAAGCATTATCAAATAACTAGATTTTAGAAACTAATACTTAATATTTAAATTCGCTTAAAATATTACCATTTTGAATTTAGTAAAGCTCTGCAATTAATTTCGAGTAACAACAAGTTTTTGACAATTTCATGATAGAACTTTTATGCTTGGTGACTAGAAATTTTAGTAGATGTACTTGGACATTAGGAATTTAGTACTAGGGATTTAACGCTAAATGAGAAAAATACGTAAGATACTAAGACTAATTCAACAATAGCTATTCCTATTATTTTACTTTTTTTTTCCACAATTTTCATTTAAATTTCAATCTTGAATACAACTTCTATACTTGGTGATTAGGATTTAACGTTAAATGAATAAAGTATTGTATAAGATACTAAGACTTATTTGGTAATCACTATTTCTAGTTTTTACTTCTTTTTTTCACAATCACCTTTTAAATTTTTAATTAATCTAAATAGCATTTTGGCCCACGGGCCGGCCTCAGCCTAGCCTCGGTCAGGCCTCAAGGGCCAGCGGGCTGACTTGGGCTGGGCTTATAAGCCTCAGTTGAAATGGGCTTAATTTTTTTTAGCCCAACCCTACCCCAGTAGCGGGTTCGGTTGGGCTGGCCTCAAGGGCCAAGCCCATTTTGACGGCTCTATCCAAAACCAATAGGGAAAATGACCTAATAATACTACTTTAAGACTATATATTACAAAACATGAAGATACTTTTCCTTATTTACAAAATATAACAACTTAATTACTAAACATACCAGATTTGAGATTAATGTGACTTTCCATGATTTTGGGCCCTTTTTTTAGGAAGATAATCTGAATTTTAATTGTTGGCTCAATAATAGCATAATACGATTTTTTTTAAGATTCAATTTAGTACAATTTAGTTTCTACTTTTAAGGTCTTTATCAAAAAAGATTTTTCGCTCTCTTTCATTCTCTCTCTCTCTCTCTCTTCCCCTCATTTTTATCAAAAAGATTTTTCTCTCTCTTTCATTCTCTCTCTATTCCCCCATCTTTATCAAAAAGATTTGAACTTCACCATGAATTCAATCTTCATCAACCCACGAATTTCTCGTTGCTACGTTATCTACCATTTTCAGTTTAGTAAGAGTCCACTTTCAACAGTGGTCTAGTTTATTTCTGTTTTGGGTTTCATTTGTTGTGCGAAAAATCTAAAAAAAAAAAAAAACCTCTCAACTTCACCCACGATTTCATTCAGTTCTCACTTTAAGTTTTTTCAAGAAATTGAAAAGAGAAGAACCAACTTTTAAAAAAAAACTCCATTGTCAGCTATTAAAGGAGATCGAAGCACGAGTTTGAAAAATCAATTTGCAGCAAATTAACTTAGTTTTGAGTGGGTGATATGTCAAAAGAACTAGAATGTTGAAAGGAGATCAAATCTAAAATTTGGGGCTTTTTGGGTAAGATTTGAACTAATTTTGACTGATTTTCAGTGCTAGTTCTTGTATAATAAATTGTGGTAATTGTGTAGTTAATTTTAAATCTGTATGAAATATGTATGGATGTTGTGTGTGTACATATATATATATATATATATATATATATATATATATATATATATATATATATATATATATATATATATATATAGGTCCCTGAGAATATATATTAAATTGTGCCTTATGTATGTAATGTGTGTGAAATTTGTATGGCATGTGGTTTTCTGAAATCCGTGTATTTAAGCTGCTTGCAGGATCGCTTGAGATTGCTTATGCCGATTAATGTAGGCAAGGAATATCATTGGGTACTGAGTGTTTTGTCTATAAAAAGCATGTGTCTTTATATCAATGATTCATTACCGGGAGGTGCTGCGCACACTGATGTGGTTAGAGAACTTGTTGACAAATTGACAAAAATCATACCCCTCTTCTTCAACAGTACTGAATGTTATGCAAAAGGAATGGCATAGACTAGAATACTAAATCAGCCTACATTGAGAAGGGCATTTGTGATTCTTTGGGATACATCTTGATAAATGTTTTGCTAGAACAACATCCTGAATCGAAGTATGTTTTTTTTTCTATGGAATAAGATTTTTATGTGTTACCAGTTTTCATACATAAAAAAGAAATATCTCTTACATTCTATCTTCACTTTCTTTTCAGTGACTCTAGAGTCTATGTATGTGCATTTGTTGAATATCAGCCCAAGACATTTCGGAAATTTTGAAGGACAGCTTCGATCATAGTCTTCACCGTTAGTAGGTATGGTGCTCTGTTGTGGGATTACGCAAGGCAAAAGTAGGCTTTTGGAGCTGTTAGTGAGAGTGAAGTCACTGGAATGGTTACCAGTAAATTACATCACATGGGATAAGAATTTACAAGGAAGTTATCCCGCAATGAAAGCTATTATCTAGATCCAAAAGACAAGTGCAAAAAAAAAAAAAAAAAAAAATATTTAGTAAGCTAATTGTAGTGTTTGATGTAAAAAGATAGTTTGTTGCTGACCTTATTATGCTACACTTTAATTGCTTCTATCTTTATTTTTTATTTTTTTCTTTCTTATTTAAATCTTGTAATTCATGAATTTCTAAGTTTAATAAATTACATTTGATACATATTGCATAAAATTTGGCATCACAAGATTATCTATATTTTGTACTTGTTTCTTATATGATTAACAGAATGTAAGTTAAATATTTGTATTAGGGCAATGCACTGGTGTGTATATAATATAAGATGTATTGATATGCAGTTATGTTTCTTAAATATGCATGGATTTGTTACATATATTTCTGTGTCCATACAGATTTCATACAACAAACAGTTTTTATTAAGTCATACAATAACAGACAGTTTTCATGCGCATATCAGTCAATTTAGTATAACACTCAGTATGTTTAATACATTATTCATATAATATTAATACACTAATCATACATTTTCAGATAAACTGTAAGATCCATTGAAACCAAACATGTATTGTTGATAACCAAATTTATATAAACTTTCAACATTATCGTTATTATAATTGTATCCAAGCAATAAGTTTCTGTCCTCACTAAACAACAAACAACATTCTCGACTTTTAATTTTCTTGTGGAATATTGTCAAAAGTCTTCTTATTTTTCCCTTCTTTACCATATCTGCTGCATGTCAACTTCGATTGCTTAAATTTTCCCTCACTTATTGATGTAGTGGGACAATGAATAGTCCTTTCCATGTTGGTGAATATATACTATGGCAGCCATATCATGCCCACAAGGTATCTAATCCAGTTCAAATCTTCCACAACTACATGTCATAGCTCGAAGGCACACTATGAACCTCTTGATACCACCAGTCACTGTATGTAGAAATTCATGGAAGCTCGTACCTGCAATCAAAAATTATATTTGAACTAGCAATTCAGAAATTACACACTAAACATACAACATATATACACATATCTTACCACTTTTATACAAATGACAAAATAAAAGGAGTAGGTAAGTTATCCGGATAAACTACTATCTGAATCAAATCATTTTTACACTACAAAAACAAAATTAATACCACACTCATTCAATTTTCATACACTATTCATACATATAATTTTTGGAAAAATCTATTGTCTAAACCAAATCACTTTTACACTACATAAACCATATTTAGACCACATTCATTCAACTTTCATACACTATTCAAACATACATTTTTAAAAATCTATTGTTTGAACTAAATCACTTTTTCTCTAGATAAACACCATTTATATCACATTCATTCAACTTTCATACACAATTAATACATATAATTTAGGAAAAAACTATTGTCTATATCAAATCACTTTTACACTACATAAACTACATTTATACCAAATTCAATCAACTTTCACACCCTATTTATACATATATTTTTTTATTAATAATTTATGTAAATGGGCACATAGACCTTTAAGTTATATGAGATATTCAACAAAGTACTGCCCAAAGGACAAAATTGTACCCTTTTCCCAGTTGATGGAACCAAGACAATTACAATTTTTTCAGTGTGAATACAATGTGTTAAATACGACTCTCCAGTTCTACGTAGCTGTCTATTGTGAGATTTTCGGGCAAAAGCAATAGCCTTCTGCACATGCCTTCACAGATTCAGAATTTAGTGGCACTATAGACCAATGTTTATTTGACATCAACAAGTGCTAGTTGAGATGGAAAACCTTATCACCATTGAAAATGGTGTGGTGGTTGGGTAAGAAAAGGAGGGAAAAGATAGAGGACAGACTGATTCGTCAAAGTAGTAGATTAATTCGATGGATAATACTTAAAAGTATAACGAAAAAACAGGGGAGAATTGTTATATCCCGTAATTTTGCATATTCGGGAAATTTGAAACAATTGTGACTTGTGAGAAATAAGGCCATATTTTGACTTTAATTAATATATATGTTGCTCATGAAAAATATTGATGTGAAAATATCGAGGAAGGCTAAGGGCAGAATTGGGAATTTTGGAAATTAGTTTCGCGGATTACAAAATATAGACCATAACCAATTGGGCTCAAAAAAAAAAAAAAAGAACCAAGAGGCCCAAATTAAAAGGGGTGGCCGGCCATGGCTATCGGAAAAGGCCCAAGCCCATGAGCCAATTAATTCAAGACTAACCATTAAATAAAGGGCCATTCATCTTTTTCATTTAGAAGTTTCAAGAACACAAAACTTGAGCACAAAAGAGAGAGGGTTTCGGCTAGAGAGAGGAAGAGAGAGAAAAAAAATTTAGCTCATCAATTCTTGGTCCAAAAATCATAATCTTCTAGTATTCCTATTAAGTTGGAAACCCTCTTCAATGTGATACAAATTTGGAAGCAAAAGAGTACTTTTTTTACAAAGTGGAAATTCTTGAAAAAGGTAAGAATTCTACTCTTTTTATCTTGGAAGAAGTTTATATATATGTTGTAGTATATGGAAGTGAATGTAAAGTATGAGAATTTTGTGTTACGGGTATGTGGGTGTGTGGCCGAAAATGGGTAAATGGAGAGGGATGATCAAAATTTTATTTATTATGTTAATTGTGTTGTAATGACCTTTTAATGCAAATGGAAGAATTCTAATTTAAGTTGGCATGAAAAATTGTTGTTAAGTTGTTATAGGAAATTTTGTGATTTTATTGTAAATTTATGTAATTATGGAAATGAGATTGCTAAGGTGTAAATTGTGGTTGTTGTTGATGAAATGGGAAGATGAAAAATGTGTTGTGAATGTTGTGTTAAAGGTTGGAGATTTCGGATGAATTCTAGTCTTGGTGGATTTTTGTATACTTTGTAAAATGGTATGAAATGCGCTTAAATTGCACTTGAATGGTCTTGAATTGGTAATGAATGTGTAAGTGTCGATATTGGCTTGAAAAATCCGTAGTTGAATGGAATGTCGGTGAATTACGTTGGAAAGGAAGGTTACTAATGTGGAATGCGTTTTAAATTGGTTTTGATGTTATTGGTTTGGTTGTTGGTATTGTTGGTATCGTTGTTGATGAATTTGGCCGAGTTTAATTATCGGGGATGTTGAATTTACAGGGGAGGTGCTGCCGAAATTTCGGTAGACAAATACTGCTTAGAATTAAAATTCTAAGTACTTGTAGCTAATTTTTGGAAATTAATAATATTATTGTAGATATTGGAGAGCCCGAGACTTGAGTCAGGATTTTTTTGGCGAGTGATCGAGATTTGGTAGTGAGCGATCGAGGTATGTAAAGCCTATCTTTCTTTCTTTTGGCATGACCTTTATGAAATGAACAAATGACATATATGTATGCTTCTAAAGGAAAATTCTATTCTTAGAGCCATTAGGATGGCCGATGTCTTTGATCTCCCCAAATTATTTCATATGATTTGCTACGAAATTATGATGTCCAGAAGATTCTAGTTGGTATGTTCCGAATGATGTCCGAAAAATATTTGAAATGGCCAAAGTTTGGATACATGTATTTTGATATGATTCTTAGGCTCCATTTGATTTGCTCCATAAAGTTCCTTGGAAGCTCCTTATTATAAACGATACTTGAATTTATAAGTATGACTTATGAAATATTTTTAGAAGGTTCAGTACTTCGAAAATTTGTAATTCTCTCATACTAATCCCAATCGATTGGATTTGGATATGATGTTTCTGTACGGGCGACCGCTTAAGATGATATTTGTTTTCAATATTTTGCTTAAAATGACGTATGTTAAGTTTGAATGAATTTTGCTATGTCGATCTGGTACGTAAGTCAGTTTGGGTGTCCAAATAGGGCACTAGTCGCGGCCCACGGGGCTGGGTCGTGACAAGAATACATGTTCGTAGTTTTAATTCTTCCGTGATTATTTCTGACACTTTAATGCTGCGTATTTTGCAGATTTGTAACTTATCGGTGTTGAATTCATTCGTATAATCAATCACACTTGATCTGATGATTTTTTTTTTTTGCAGAAACATGGGATATTTTTGCGTATTGATTTTGAATATAATTTGGTCGTTTGAGAAGAAAAACCGCTATATGGCTTTGATTTGAGTCTGCCACAAATCTAGAGAAATTGGGGAGAGGATTTTTGGGAAGGAGATTTGGAGATGTTGATAAATCAGTTACCTTGTTTAAGGGATTCCAATTTAACTGTGTGTTTTATTTTTTTTACTACATTTGTGTATGGTTTGTAAGTATTCTAATGTTATATTTTGTAAACTGAAAAGTATCGTTGCGTTTTGTAAATATCTACTCTAAATATGTATATATTTGTATTTTAAGTTGAGCAAGTTTGTTTACATTAATTTCTTAAATTGTTATTATGTATGATAATTATGACATTATGGCACATAGTAATTTACGGAAAAAGACATAGTCATGACTAATATCTATACTCACCACTACAAGACGCCAACTATACCAATAATGTCTTCGTCAATGTCACTATTTTTCTGAATTCAAACTCTTATGTTTCTCAAATTAGACAAGTTCTCTATTAATATGAGGTCCTTTTTTCTTTATAACGGAAGTTAAAGAGCTCTCTCTAATGCTTTTCAAAGAAGACAGTTTAACTACCATATTACTTTTTTACATTTTATTAGTGTTTCTTTCATCTTCGATTGGGTTTGGGTCTGTTTGCCATGTGTTTTGGTCAGTAAGATTATGATGTCGAAACTTTGTATGCCATAACAAATGTTATAGCTAATAGGTCTTTGAATTAATTGAAAGACTTCAAATCTTTACATAGAAATAGAGTCCAAATAAATATTCACTTTACCTTACTTCGTCATTTTTTAAAAAAAAAATAGAAATTAGTTGAATTGCGATGATTAGTCTATGTTTTTTTTTTTTTTTTTTAATTTTTTAATTTGTTAGTCTTTAGGGTAATGAGTACTGGCCTCAATCAAATAATTGCAATGTTGATTAATTGATTACGTAAAATATCGATTTAATGGCAAAACTATCGATTCAGTTTTCTTCCATCATAAATTTCAAGTTGTCATCTTCTATATACCCTACCATTCTTCTTTCTGTTATTGTTATTTGTTATAAGTAGTTGTGTGATTTTATTTGCTCATATATAATGTAGTTCCTTTTTCCTTTACCTTATTCTTTAAAGTGTATTTTCTTGTATTAGTACTAACTTAATTTTGACTTCTGCTATTAGTGGCGAAATTTTGTTTGCTCCTTAATTTTTAGGGTGTCTAAGGAGGTGAGTTATCACGTTCGTCTTTAATTATAAACCTAATATTTAGGACTTTAAAATTAACTAAAATTTTGATTATTAAATATTTCGTTATTTGAACTAAGTAAGAATCTTTAATATTCAGAAATTCAGAATGGAGCAAGATTATCCTTAATATTCAAAAATTCAGAATGGAGCAAGATTTTTACTTAAACAATTTATTGGTAAAATAAAATTTTATAAATAACAAGGATAAAACAGTAAAAATACAATAATATTTTAAGTGAATTGTCATTATTTTTTCTTTTACATTTATTCTACCAAACGAAAACTATTAATATTCTTTTGTATATTAAGTTAAATCACTACTAAATAAACATAATTAACGACGGAAAGATAAACAGTAAAGTTCATTGCTAATATGTCGGTTAGTGATGAATTATTAGAAAAATTGTTAGCTACGAAAAATTTAGCGATGGATTAAAGATGAAGTTCGTAGCTAAGTTTAAATTTTTCTTTATGTTTGTTGTCAAATAGCGTATGCACTTTGATCACGCGCAAAGCTCATATGCTTAAACTAGTAGTGTATATAATCCCTTTGAAATCATATTGTTTTCCATATCAATCATTTAACATACGAAGACAATACGGGATATTGCAAAACGGACAATGATTGATGAACGCGTTGAAAAAATATGCATCATATATAGCTAGGCTTTGACCACGATTATCACATTTGAGTCGTGGAAGCTGATGAATAGTAATGGTCGTACAATTTCTTCAAATCCAGGAAGATAGAGGTCGGTGCATATATACAGTAACAACATTGCTGGAAAGTGGAATACATGCATATATGGTTGGATTCAAGTTGACCAATCAATATTCCTTGAACGTAGAATATGATCATAATAGCAAAAATTAAGGCACCGTTGGACTCATTCGACATAATTTAGTTATGATTTCATATACTTCACTGTGAAGGAATATATTAGCTTCAAACAAAAATTCAATTAAGGTAATAGTTGGTAGAGTGGTCCAAGAACATTATACATGAGTTTTTGGCAATCCACAGGTTGGGGTCAGGCCTCAACCCCTCCATCAATAAGATGGATTTGACAAAATAAAAATAAAAATTAAGATAATAGTTGGTAGAGTAGTGCAAGAACATTATACACGACTTTGAAAACCTTTATATAATTGATGAAAGACTAGCTCATTATTCTCTTCTTCTTTATTTTGACTGATTAGTGAATTATTTTCTACTATCCTTTGTGTGAGAGAGGACTAATTAAGAAAATAACGAGCTTACCAAATTTTAGTTATACATATTACTTGATAATAACGGGAGCATATACAATCGGAAACCATGTAGTGATGATAAGTGGAATGGCGGTTACCGTTATAACCTTTTCCGGGAACCTTTACAGAACAAATAACGGACAAGTATTGTATTATTATCGAACATCATGATCTAATTAGTGTTTATTGTAGTTTGTCAAATAGGTCTATTCACTATACCTTAGTTTTGGTAACATCTAATTTTACCAAAATCTTAATTGATGACTAACAAACCTTGCTACACTGATATATTTATGTGAAAGTTAAGGAGTAAAGAAGGTCCCTTCGAAAAGACAACACTCCAGAAATACTAACCGAATCCGTAGTAAAAAAGATCCTTATTTTCTTAAAATGTTGAATCTTTCTAAAACCTTACATTGAAAATTAAATAACTTGACGAGACGAGACGTGCTGATAATTACTTTCTTTTTTTGTTCTTCTAGAGTAAGTACTTTGTTACGAGCAACCCTTTGTTATATTAATAATGTACATAATTAAACTTGACATTACACAGTGATTGTAAACACAGTCAAGAGCTGTAAGTGCGAACGCGTTTCATGAACATGTTTGATTATCGAAAAGCACCAGAAACCACTCTATAATTAGTCAAAGGGAGAAGGCAATAAGTACGCAAATAGCTGGTTTTTGTATATATGGAACAAGACCTTGCTCTTTCAATTTTAGTAATTGAAACAAGTAGTCAAGTAAAATACAAAAACTGCTGGAAATTAAGGAGCCGTTTGGCCATGAATAAAGATTTGGAAATTATTTCAAATAAGCTTTTGTTTATAAAATAGGCTCGCTATTTCAACTCTAAATTTGAAGTTTGAGAACAACAACAAACCCAGTGTAATCACACAAGTGGGGTTTGAAAAGGTAGTGTGTACGCAGACCTTACTTCTACATTGTGGAGTTAAAGAGGCTGTTTTCGATAGACCTTCGCCTAAAATAAAGAAAAATAAAGCAATTCAAAGTAGTTTTGGAAAAAGGAAATACAAAAGTGAAGAAGTTAAAGAAAAGTATTACATAGCATGTTGAAAGAAAGGAACAGTAACTAGAGCTAAAAAATACGATAATCAAAGTACAAGAAATAAAAATTTAAGCTATTTCATGTTCAAATACAACTTCAAATTTTAAATACGTATTTTCAAATTGCCTATTATACTTTATAATTTTTTAAAATAAAAGATCTCAACCAATTCATGACCAAATACGTATATTAAAAGAAATCGTATTATTACTGGGGCCAGGGACTCCAATAGGTTATAAGCCTATAGAATTTTGCATTTACCATTGCCGTGTGTTATGTGTCGTTTAGTTACCTGATGAGAGTGAGAGAGATTATGGTCCCCAAGCTGAAATTCTAATAGGCCAAATTTTGACTCACATTGACAACTGGCACAAAATTTATTTTCTAAAAGGTGAGTAAATTTAGGGCGTTAATTATGCTAAAGTGTCACCTTAGAAAATCGAGACATAATTGATTTGTTTTTTCCGACTCTACACTTAGACAAAAACTGACAAGTTAAAGTAACATGTAAATGGTGATTGGGAAAAGCTACATAGTAACTTGTTATTGTTGGATTCCCAATGTCAAAATGATTACAACTTGTGCATACTCTAATTAAGAGGAAAAAGAATTTATTTTTATTATATAGGGGTAATTTAGTAAATTTCACATTGCATTATTGGTTTCTTAATATGCGTGTTTTTACTAAGGTGACACTTATTATGGGACGGATGGAGTGGTATACCAGCATAAAATGTTCTAATCGCAAAATATTGGAACTTTGGGACACAAAATGTTATTGACTCGTGGGGCATTGCGAACTTGATTATAGAGATGATTTGAAATTAATCAACTAACACAGATGAGAAATGTAGAGTCCATTAGGAATTGATTAGGTGGATCCCTAGGTGCTAAAAACAGAATATGCTAGCTCTACCAACTAACACTTTATAATTTTGTGTGCAATGCATGAATTTTCAAACTAATGAGTTGTCAAGGATTAAAGGTAAATTCCGTTTTTTTCTTCGATGTGTCAGTGTCCTGTCCAGTAAAGAAAACGATAATTGTTATGCTTAAAGGTGATATTCAGACGTTATAGTAGTAATCAGAATTAATAGTACGATCTTTTTTTGTTTGTGGGGGCTGGATCAAATATTGTAGTTTCACGTTTTAAGATTGATGAAATGAGCTTGAGGAAAAGTCTGGACCTGGCCACAAAGACAAAAGTGAGCCCAACAATGGTCAATACGTAAGGATCAGTGGTGTGAACTGCCCTATAATTCTATTTACAATTGGGTGAAGAATGAAGATCGGACGTCCTCAAATTTCTTTTAAGTATATGAATTGACATTACTCTAACGACAAAATATTCAGAATAGACAGTACATGGTCGCTATTAAGTCCCACATTCATTAAAGGAATGGGTTGTGCTCTCCTTATATAATTTTGAACAACCATTATCTTATGAACTAAATTTAGAGGCGAGCTTGATTCAAGGTCCATTTCTTTTATAAGATATCAAATTCGAAACTACCGATCCTTATTGTTGAGCTACGGTCTTATGTTATTCACATTCTCGTTGCGGTGGGGTGTTAACTCAACATCACTTAGGATTAAGGCTATGGTCTCCTAATATTATATTTGAGCAAATTCTCGTCTTAAGAATTAGCTTTTGAGGTTGAGTTAAACGCATACTCCGTTTTATCACAATTGTCCCAAAAAGCTAAAGATTTGTTTAAGGGGTTGAGCTCAGGGCGCGGGCGGAGCCAAGAAGGGCCTAGGGGGTTCATCCGAACCCCTTACGGCGGGAAATTACACTGTTTATACATGACCAAAATTATTTTTTATGTATATATAGTAGATGTTGAACTCCCTTTGGCGTCTTCGTGTATTTTCTTCTTCATATTTTGAACTCCTTTAGTGAAAATCCTGACTCTGGCATTGGTTGAGCTATATGTTTGTATTGATTTTAATAAAATTTGTGTAAAATATATGTTTGGTATTATTCAAATAGTATTTACAAATTCGGATCATATATTGACTTTTCTAAATTATTTATCAAACATATCATATATTTATTATTTTCCTAGAGATTTTTTTAAAAAAATAAAAAAATTTAAGCCATCACCATGGTTATGATCCCATTGGTGTGGAGGGTTAGGCTAGACCCTACCAGGCCAATTGATCACAAAAAAATTACATGTTAGAGGGGGACATGGACCAATACCTCTAACCAATATCATATACATGTTATGTTACAATGAGAGAGGAAGGATTAAGCCTATACATTATCCTTCCCAAGCAAAAATATATACTCTCAACTAACAAAGAAATTACATTTGTCATATCTCCTTCTCATTGAGGGGAACCTCCATTTGTCCAGTTGAATTAAACCTTGAACTTCCTTTGGTAGTTGTTGAAAGGAGGTATACAAGGTTTCATTTCCACTAGTTGATGCAAGTTTTGCCAAGTAATCAGCAATGGTATTAGCTTCTCTGTAACAGTGTATGAATTCCACTGCTTCATTTCCTCTTGTAACTCTTTGAACAATGTTTTTTCAGTCTCTTGTTAGGAGTGGTCTTCTTGATGAGCATATCAGTGATGATATTCGAATCCATTTCTATGATAATGTTGTTGAAGCCATTAACCTTACACCAATTAGCTGCAAATTCAACAGCTTTTACTTCAAAGTAGTTGCTGCTGTAGCAGTCCACTAGTTTGGAAAAGGCTATACAAAAATCTCTATACCAGCTTTGTTTTTGCTTTTGATATAACTCCCATCAACATTCACCTTAAACTTTCCTTGAGCAGGGAAAAGCCAATTAACCTGGGTAATTATCATAACAGGCTGGAGTTTTTCAATGCTCTCACAGATCTTCGGCTAGCTTCCTGTTAAGATGCAATTGGGAAACCTCTAATTTATTGCAGCTTTAATATTCCAGATAACTTGGTATTCCATCTTCCTTTTATTCATCTTCATTTGATCACCATATTTGTAAGAAGTTCACTGTTTCCATAGCTCCCAGCAGATAAATATAGGGGCAGTTTGAAGTATCAACTTGTGGACATTGTTGCAATTCTTGTGCTTTCTCCAGTTCTGTACAGTCCTTGTAATGTGACCTGGATGGTGATTAATGACAAGAGGTGCTCCAATGTATCTCCAAATGTATTTGGTAGCTTCACCATGAGTGAAAATGTGGTTTATGTAGTTAACCACAGGATTAGAGCGGCAGAAGCAAACATCATTAGAATAAATGCCCATTTTGTTTAAAGCTTCATTGAATGGCAGTTTCCCATGATATATTCTTGATACTAGAAAGGATATCTTGAAAGGGATAGCTTTATGCCAAGTGTTGCTTAAGAACTCATCATTGATTCTCTTTTTCATGGTTATCTATCAAGCAGTACTGTTATCATAATTATCATCTTCAGTGCAATCCCAAGTAGGATCATCCTCTTGATCTTCAGGGCCTATGTCCATCATCATAATATCTTGGACAATGTTTGGGGGGAGAAGACATGTAAGGGTCCTTTGATCCCACCTTCTGTCAAGCATGAAGTCCTTGACAGTTAAAGAAGCTAATAAACCTTCACAATAGACATTGGGAATAAGAGCCAATGGACCATAATTAGTCCAAATGTCCCACCAAAAATTACTATTCCCAGCATTGATAGTCCATTTAATATGCTTTTCTGCCTTCATTTTGGCCCAGATAAGGTTTTTCCAACCTTGAGAGTTTCCAGTTATCCACTTTCTTTGGCTGATATGTTTGTAAGAGCAGTATTTCCCTTTCATAAATTCAGCCCATAAGGACTGTTTAGTCCTGATTCTCCACCATCTTTTTATTAACAGAGTGTTAGAGCTGTCGAACATACTTCGAATCCCAACTCCTCCTTTTTCTTTGGGATAGCATAAATTTTCCCAGGAACTCCAGTGGAATTTCTTCTTCTCTACAGAGGATCCCCTGTAAAATCTGACTGTATGTTTTTCAATAAGATTGATGGTGCCTTTGGGAGGATTCAGAGCTGATAAAGTGTAAGTAGGCATAGATTGAAGGAAACTTTTGATTAAAACAGTTCTCCCACCTATAGAAAGCATCTTTCCCTGCCAGCCGTTCATTCTCTTAGCCATTTTAGCAACCATGGTATCAAAGTACTCAATCTTCTTTCTTCCAGAATAAATTGGGCAACCTAAGTAAGTGAAAGGAAAAGATTTCTCCAAATAACCAGTGCATTATCTCAGTCTATTGATTCTATAAGGACTAGACTTAGCACCAGAAATGAAAAAACTCTTGCTCTCATTCACTTTCTGACCAGAAGCCTTTTCATAGTTTCTGATATTCTTCATGATAAGCTTTACAGATTTAGAGTTCCCACTAGTGAAAATGACTATGTCATCTGCATAAGCCAGGTGGTTGATCTGTGAGCCCCTCTTATTCATGGAAAAAGGAATAAAATTACTGTTGTTGAAGAGATTATTCAAGGATCTAGATAAAACCTCAGCTGCTAGGATAAATAAGGCTGGAGAGAATGGATCTCCCTGCTTAAGTCCATGAGAAGACTGAAAGAAGCCTTGTCTAGTTCCATTTATAAGTATAGAGTACCATATATTAGAGACAATTCTGTTGATGCTATCAATCCATCTATCATTAAAACCAAAATTCTTAAGGACCTTATACAGGAAAGGCCAAGAAAGTTTGTCATAAGCCTTTGTCATATCCAGTTTCATGACCATATTCTCACCCTTGTTGTATTTATTAATGTCATGCACAATTTCTTGGGCAAGCATGATATTTTCAGTAATAAGCCTCCTAGAAACAAAACCACTTTGGTTATGAGAAATCAACTTAGGCATCATAGGGCAAAATCTATTTGCCACAGTTTTGGAAATGATTTTATTTGTGAAATTACTGAGGCTAATAGGTCTGAAATCAAGGAAAGAGGAAGGGGATTCAATTTTTGGAATAAGTGCCAAGCAAGTATGAGTAAAAAAATTTATTAAACTTTTGCCTCTAAAGAATTCACAAACAAAGGCAATGATATCAAGTTTGATGATATTCTAGCAAAATTGGAAAATTTTACCACTAAAACCATCTGGGCCAGCACTGCTTTCAGCATTCATGCTAAAGACAACATTTTTAATTACCTCTTCCATTGGCATTGCATTGAGCAGGTCATTGTCATCATCAGTAATCAGAGTAGGAATGCAATTGAGGATTCTGTGATCATTCCCCTGATAGTTAAGGTTGAATAAGTTCTTGAAATGTTTGATAGCAGTTCTAGAAATCTTCTCATCACCTTCAATCCAGTTACCTCTCATGTTCTTGATTCTGTGCAGGTGAAGTTTCCTTCTTCTATCTCTCAAGATACAATGAAAATATCTTGAATTATAGTCACCCTCCTTGAACCATTTTGTCTGAGTTTTTTGCCTCAAAATATTATCTTGCAGTCCCAACCATCTAATATATTCAGCATAACCTTTATTCAGCTCTTCTCTGTCATTACCAGTGTTGTTTTGAAGGTCCATATCCTCCAGAATTAGCATTTTGGCCTCCCAGTTATTCACCTCCTCATTGATGTCTCCAATGCTATCCTTTGACCACTGACTTAGTCTTTTAGTAAGCAGTTTCAATTTAGACTGCAGTTGCCACATAGAATTTCCTTCAATTCTTGTTTCCCAAACATGTTGTACCACCTGTAGAAAGTCAAGTTGGGTTGTCCAAAAATTCAAAAATCTGAAGTACTTGATATGGTTTTGTTGACTATTATGAGAGTTCAACAGTAATGGTCTATAATCTTATCCTATCCTGGCCAAGTGTTTCACAGTATTGCTATTAAAATCATTGGCCCAAATATCATTGATCAAAACTCTGTCAAGCCTTTTCCATATTCTTTTTTGAGGTCTTCTATTATTGCACCATGTGAACCTTGGTCCAGTAAAGCCAATGTTCATTAGACCGCAAGCTTCCATTATGCTGATAAAGTCCAGACTTTTACTAGCTCTGTATGGATTTCCTCCACACTTTTCTTTTGGGTCCATAATTACATTAAAGTCTCCTCCTATACACCATGGTCCATCCCAAATGTTTTTGATGTTGTCAATGCTATCCCAAAGATCTCTTCTTTCTCTAGCAGAGCATTTGGCATAAACTGCTGAAACTAGATAGCCTTTATCGGTAGCCTGATTCTTCATCTTAATAGTAATGTGTTGTTCATTGTCCTCTATGATCTCTGAATGATCCAAATGATTCCAAAAACACCATATTTTACCATTTGAGTTGGCAAAACAGTGGTGATAGAGGTGGCAAATGGGTGGGTTTGGTTGGATTTGGTATGGTTGAAAATGGTTTGAACAAAAATGGGTTGGGATTCAAACCGCCCATATTTTATGTAGGTAAATATGGGTTGGGTGATATATGGCTGGGTTGGTTATGGGTTAACCCATATTATACAAGTGTATGTTTATAATTTTTTTCTTTTGTCAAGTTAAATTAATTTTGTCATATAAATTCCAGGGGTAAGGGGTGGGGGTAGGGTGGGGATAAGATTTTTTTTTTTCATATTTTATAATTTTTTTATAAAAGTAAAATATATGAAATTGATTTTTTATTTTTTTTGGGGGGGGGGGAGGATGGGGTGGGTGGGGTGGGGGACCAGAAATTCTTTTCCATTATTTATAAATTTTTTATAGAAGTAATATGTATGAAAATTGAAAATTGGGGGGGGGGGGGGTCGTGAGGGGGTGGGGCAGGGGTAAGAATTTTTTTTTCCATTTTTTATAAAACTTTTATAAAAGTAAAATATTTGAAATTGATTTATTGGGGGGGGGGGGGGGGGGCGGAGTGGGGTGGGTGGGGTAAGAATTTTTTTTCATTTTTTATAAAAGTAAAATATTTGAAATTGAAATTTGTGGGGTGGGGTGGGGTAAGAAATTTTTTTCATTTTTTATAATTTTTTTATACAAGTAAAATATTTGAAATTGAAATTTGTGGGGTGGGGGGTGTCGTGGAGGGGTGGGGGTGGGGGTAAGAATTTTTTTTTCATTTTTTATAGAACTTTATAAAGGTAAAATATATGAAATTGAATTTGGGGGGGGGGGGGGTGTAGGGATCAGAGTGAGAGGTAAGAAAAAAATTTCTCCTATTTTATAAGCTTTTTATAAAAGAAAAATAAAGTATATGAAATTAAAAAAAGTGTGTGGGGGTGGGGGGCATGGCGGGGTGGGTGGTGGGGTAAGGGTTGGGGTGGGAGGTAAGAAAGAAATTTCTCATTTTCAAAATGAGTTGTTATTGGGTCTAGTGTGTTCTTATATGGATACTCATATTTTACTCATATTTGCCCATATTTTTATGGGTTAAAGAGAGACTTGAAGCCCATATTTACTCACCTAAAATATGAGTGACCCAACTCACTAATATGTGGGTAAAATGGGCTAATTTTCTAAATATGGGCTCAAATTGCCACCTCTAAGTGGTGATAACCAAGAAATCTCTTGTAACCATTTATTTTGCTTTTGTCAACAAATGGTTCAAAAATAGCTATAAAAACCATCCTGTTGATAGTAGCAAGTCTTTTGAGTCTATGACTAGCCTTTTTTGATCTAACACCCCTTATATTCCAAAATATTGTGCTAATCATTGGAAACTTGGGGATAAAATATCTTTGTTACTAACTCCTCCATGGTTAGAAGAGTTAGTCTTGTTTCTGTCATCTTTTCCTTTCTTTTTGTTTATGTTCCTTGTTTTGCTGGTTTTTTTCTCTTCATTTAGATCCTGGCTATTGTGTTTATCATTGGTCACTGATTCTTGGTAATCGTCCTTTTCCTTTTGTAACACTTCTGTAATGTTGTGATCCTGGTCCTTGTTTTCTTGAGTATTTTGTTCACAATTTAGCTCCACAAATAGATCTATCCCACTGCTAGATTGTGCTTCTTCCAGCTCATTTTCTTTATCTTTATCTTTTTGTTTCTCCTTATCATCAACATTCCTCTCTTGTTCTATGTCAATGATCTTTCCTCTCTCCTGATCTTGGATATTGTTGCTATCTTCGCACTCATCAGGATCTTCTTTATCATTTTCCTTATAACTCTAATCTTTAGAGTTCTCTCTTTGTCTCTCTTGCCTCTTCTTATTTTGTTCTTCCTTGCTTTCCATATCATTGAACTGAATATTGTCTTCCTCTTCATTTCCAGTCATCTTTTTTTTTTGGCCCTTTTGTATGGTAGCAGCTACCATAACAATGTTTTTCTTTTTTGGCATTTTTTTTTTCTTATACTTCTTTTTCTTCCTTACCTTTTCCTCCTTGCTATTCTGTTGTGCAGAACCAGCTTTGAATTTCATAACATTTCCTTCTTGCTGTTTCTCCACCCCTATCTTTCCTTCTTCCCCCTGCTGTTTCTGATTATTTCCTCTCTCTTTTGGCAAAGATTCATTTTTGTTGTTCTTAGCCCTTTCCTCTCTTTGTATTCCTCCTGTTTTGTTTCCTTTCTCTTTATCTTCTGTGTCCTCCTTATTTCTCCCATCAGTTAGAACCTCTTCCTCATTGCGTTTTTCAGCATTTCCTTTGATCTCTTTTTGAGTATCTTTCTTTTGTTCCACTCTTTTACACTGCAATATCGAAATGTCCTAAGATTCTACAATGAACACAGATTTTTTTTTTGGGGGGGGGGGGGGGGGGGTTCATATTCAATCTTTTGTGTAAACCCTTTACGAGGACAATTCTCATTCTCAGTGCCTATCCAGATAGAGTTTATTCTCGGTTTGGTCAGATTTCCACACGAACTTTTTCCATACTTGGTCTTGTTCTTCGTTCAGTTGCAAGGTCCATAGTCAAAGGGACACCTAAAGGAGCAATGATCTGCTTAACATAATTCCAGGCATGACAACGAAAAGGAAGTTCAGGCAATAATACCCAAATAGGTACTATTGGAGAATCCTGTTTCGGCTTAAAATTCGGTGTCCATTTTTCTAACCACATCACTTGGCCATCTATTTCAATCGATCTCTTATACCAAACTGTTTTAAATTCTCCTTCACAAGAGAAATCAATAAAAACTGTACGATAATCAAAGACACCTATTGAAACTGTACCTCTCACTTGAACTTCTCCTTGAATATGGTTCTTATCCTCTCGATTTGGGGTCGGGTTTTGATGAATTTGCCTAAAAGACTAAACTTACATTCATCTGCCATAACTCTATAGAATTCATTAGTATTGAACAGAACTGCATCTTTTCCATCATGTCTTGTGTATGAAGCCTTAACATTGGGATTACCCAGACGGGTGTTTGGATTTTGGGTTAAATTCGAAAGAATTGCTTCAGCATAGTTGTTAGGGATGGTAATTGGGGGTTTCTCTGAGGTCGTATTAGTCTGTTGAGTCTTACTCTCCATCTCAGGCGCCGTTTCCGACATTGCCGGAGTCCCCAAGGGACGGAGCGTGTTGGTCAAACGCGATGAGATAGGGAAATCCTAACCGTTATTAGTTAACGGTCTCTATTTGTACGGAGAGCAAAATTTTTTAAAACCCATAGTTGTATCTTACTAGGACTAAAGAAATATTTGACGTAAAAGTTATATGTTTTGTATCAAGATTATTCCGAAAAAAAAACCCGAATAACCCGAGAAAACCCGAAGTTAAAAACCCGAATTTTATTGGTTTGGTTTGGTATATAAATTTAAAAACCCGACGCAATTGGTTTGGTTTGGTGTTTAAGAAATCCGAACCAACCCGGTCCATGTACACCCCCACCATCCATCATCACCCATAACTTTTTGAAGATTTAGTTTGGACTATTAACAAATGGATTTGGTTTAATGCGAAAAAGAATCGGCTATATGAAATTCAATTCCATAGGTTTTCTTACCCCATTTTTTTTTTGATTAAATTGTTTTTATTAATAGGGGGTGGGGGAAGGGGAAATGGGGGAGGGGATTACAACATGGGGATTTGAACCCTCACCGACAAGGTGAAAGTTCAGGTAGTCAATCAACTGAGCTGCTAGATCCCTACGGTTTTCTTACCACATGAGTAAATACTTATTCAAATTCCATGTTTATACTTTATATCAACGAAAAAGGGCAAAAAAAGGCTTTGGATTATTGAAAATAGAATAAAAGTACCTTCCTTTTGGTTTTTGTCTAAAAATGGCCTAAACTATTAGAAATACCCTCTTATTAGCATACAAGCTCAATTATGCCCCTATCCAGGTCACGACCCTCTAATTCTCATATATAACCTTCTCTTCTCTCTCCTCTGCTCTTTCTCTCTCCTCTGCTCTCTCCCAACGGTAAGATCTGCCCACCCGTCACTCCGTCCGACGACCATACGTCAGCACTGTTCAGGTGACGTCGGCGACCAGGTAACGCCGGCCACTTTTCCGGCCAGATTTACTTTTCTTCTCTCTTCCCTTTTCTTCCCCTCCTCTTCTTTTGCTCTTCTCCTTTTTTTCCCTTTTTCACCTGCTTCTGGCGCTGCCAGAACACCGCTGCGCCGTCGCCGGCATTTTTTTCCGACAACTTTTTCCGGCCAGCCCTCTCTTTCTCTCTCCTTTTTCCCTTTCTCTTTTCTTTTTCTTTTCTTCTTTCCCCCCCCCCCCCCCTATTCTCTTCTCCCTTTCAGGTATTTGTAAACATTTTCCGGCAGTGAACAGTAACTCGACAGTGAACAGTGTTTTCCGGCGGCAACCAGGTTCAGTTCAACTGGAGTTGGTACCTCCGGTTGCCATATCCATTATTTGTCCATACACTTGTAGTTATATTTTGCTGACTTTAGACCTTTGAATAATTTATTAGTTCATACTCATTTTCGTGGCTTTGGTTAGTGATGGTAGACTAGGGTCATGTTCTCGTTCGGGGACGGGGGCGAGGGTTAGGAGGGGTAAGTGGGTTAAAGGAGCGTATAGGTTGAGAGTAGGTTCTTGGAACATTGGGACGTTAACGGGGAAGTCCATAGAGCTAGTTAAGATTCTTAAGAAGAGGAAGATTAATATAGCTTGTGTCCAAGAGACTAAATGGGTAGGTCCTAAAGCTAAAGAGGTAGACGGGTATAAGCTGTGGTTCTCTGGTAGGTCGAAGTATAGAAATGGGGTGGGCATTTTAGTAGATAGTGATTTAAGGGATCAGGTGGTAGAGGTTAGGAGAGCAACTGATAGGATGATGTCGATTAAAGTGGTCGTTGAAGGGCTCACTTTTAACATTATTAGTGCATATGCGTCGCAAGCGGGCTTAGGCGAGGAGGAGAAGAGACGCTTTTGGGAGGATTTGGATGAGTTGGTGGGAGGCATACCGCCTACTGAGAAGTTATTCGTGGGAGGTGATTTCAATGGGCACATCGGGCCTATTTCGGGAGGTTATGATGATGTGCATGGAGGCTTTGGCTTCGGGGACAGGAATGGAGAAGGAGTCTCACTTTTGGATTTTGCAAGAGCTTTCGGGTTGGTGATAGCCAATTCGAGTTTCCCAAAGAAGGAGGAGCACTTGGTAACCTTCCGTAGTTCAGTGGCTAAGACTCAAATAGACTTTTTACTCCTTAGAAAGGATGATAAAGGTCTGTGCAAAGACTGTAAGGTCATTCCGAGCGACTACCTTACAACCCGACACAAGCTCTTGGTGATGGATTTAGGGATCAAGATGATGAGGAAGAAGAGGGTCGTCGATGACCGACCTAGGATCAGATGGGGGAGTTTGACAACGACTAGTGCCGTGGAGATGGGAGAGAAATTGAAGGTTATGGGGGCCTGGGATAGTAGTGGGGGTGCGACCCGTATGTGGGATAGGACGACTAGTTGCATTGGGCGGTAGCAAGGGAAGTGTTGGGGGTCTCGACAGGTAGTCGTGGCTAGCATCGAGGGGACTGGTGGTGGAATGGAGAAGTTCAAGGGAAGGTGGAAGCAAAGAAGGTGGCGTATGCGAAGTGGATAGAAAGCAAGGATGAGGTGGAGAAGTGGACGAATAGGGAACTTTATAAGATGGCGAGGAAGGAGGCGAAGTTGGCAGTTTCGACGGCAAAAACGGTAGCTTTTGAACGCCTTTATGCTGAACTAGAAGAGAAAGGTGGGGATCAGAAATTGTTCAGGCTAGCCAAGGCGAGAGAGAGAAAGGCACGTGATGTGGATCAAGTGAAGTGCATTAAGGACGATCATGGCAAAGTATTGGTAGAGAAGACTCTCATTAGAAGGAGACGACAGTCATACTTCTCCAATCTCTTAAATGAAGAAGGGGACAGAGACATTGTGTTGGGAGATTTAGAACATACAGGAAGGCGTCACGATTTTGGGTATTGCAGGAGTATTAAGGTTAAGGAGGTTAAGGGTGTTGTTCGTAGGATGCGCAGGGGAAGAGCGACCGGTCCTGACGAGATTCCTGGGGAATTTTGGAAGAGCGCGGGCCAGGCAGGTTTGGAGTGGCTGACTAGGTTGTTTAATGTCATCTTTAAGGCGACAATGATGCCTGAAGAATGGAGGTCGAGTGTAATAGTCCCTCTATACAAAAACAAGGGAGATATCCAGAGTTGCAACAACTATAGAGGTATCAAACTGCTAAGCCATACTATGAAAGTGTGGGAAAGGGTGGTGGAGATGAGAGTGAGGAAAGGCGTGTCTATTTCAGAGAATCAGTTCGGATTCATGCCGGGACGCTCAACTACAGAAGCCATCCATCTTGTGAGGAGACTGGTGGAGCAGTATAGGGAGAGGAAGAGGGACTTACACATGGTATTCATCGACCTAGAAAAGGCCTACGACAAAGTTCCAAGAGAAATCCTATGGAGATGCTTGGAGGCTAAAGGCGTACCTGTGGCGTACATTAGGGTGACCAAGGACATGTATGAGGGAGCCAAAACCAGGGTAAGGACAGTAGGAGGAGACTCAGAGCACTTTCCAGTTGTGATGGGGTTGCATCAAGGATCAGCTCTTAGTCCATTTTTATTTGCCTTGGTGATGGATGGATTGACGCGGCAAATTCAAGGTGAGGTGCCATGGTGTATGCTTTTCGCGGATGACATAGTCCTGATCGATGAGACTCGTAGCGGAGTTAACGCTAAGTTGGAGGATTGGAGACAAACTCTGGAGTCTAAAGGGTTTAAGCTGAGTAGGACCAAGACAGAGTACTTAGAGTGTAAGTTTAGTGAAGCACCTGAGGAGGCTGGCTTGGAAGTGAGGCTTGGTACCCAGGCCATCCAGAAGAAAAGTAGTTTCAAGTATCTTGGGTCTATTATGCAAGGCAGCGGGGAGATTGACGATGATGTCATACATCGTATTGGGGCAGGGTGGATGAAATGGCGGCTTGCTTCCGGAGTGCTATGTGACAAGAAGGTGCCACCACAACTTAAGGGCAAGTTCTACAAAGTGGTGGTTAGACCGACTATGTTGTATGGGGCGGAGTGTTGGCCAGTTAAGATCTCTCACGTTCAAAAGAAGAAAGTTGCCGAGATGAGAATGTTGAGATGGATGTGTGGCCACACCAGGAGTGACAGGATTAGGAATGAGGATATTCGGGACAAAGTGGGAGTGGCCTTGATGGAAGACAAGATGCGAGAAGCGAGATTGAGATGGTTTGGGCATGTGAAGAGGAGAGACACAGATGCCCCAGTGCGGAGGTGTGAGAGGTTGGCCATGGATGGTTTCAGACGAGGTAGGGGTAGGCCGAAGAAGCATTGGGGAGAGGTAATTAGACACGACATGACGCAGTTACAGCTTACCGAGGACATGACCTTAGTTAGGAGGGTTTGGAGGACCCAGATTAGGGTAGAAGGCTAGTAGATAGTCTCATTATCCTGTCTTATTAGTAGTCGCATTATCGTAGTATAATTTATTGTGCTCTGATTTATGCTATTATCTGTTATTTCCTGTGCTTTGATTATTCTATGTTATGTGTGTCGCTTGCGTTACTTCATTTCCATATCGCTTTGAATCTCTTAGCCGTATCTGACCTCTTTTTATGCTTTTTTTTATTGAGCCGAGGGTCTTTCGGAAACAGCCGTCCTACCTTGGTAGGAGTAAGGTCTGCGTACACTCTACCCTCCCCAGAACCCACGTTGTGGGATTTCACTGGATTGTTGTTGTTGTATTCTTTTAAAACTAATTTCTCCACTGAGATAGACTCACACCTTAAAAAAGGCTACCCGCTTATTTCTTACTATAGAAGATGTATTACTTTTTTTGTTACTTTCTATTTCGTGAAAAGTTAGATCATACATATGTGACCAGACTATTATTCTTAATAAAGTGAGACAAAAATTTATTAAAAAAGGTGATTTTTTTCATCTATGTTTTTAGTTTTTAGAAAATAGGGTTATTCGATATCTATATTGATGGAAAGTAGTGAAATAAGTGAGTTGTCATAAGTACCTGCTACCTCATTTAATTAGAGTCCTAATAATGGTAAAAAGAGTGCAGTTTGATTTAAATACGGATGTAGGTAAGCTACGGGCTTTCTGATTAGTACAATTATTTAAGGGAAAAGGGTCAAAAATGCCCCTCTATTTTGGAAAAAGGTTTAAAAATATTCTCCATTACAAATATGGGTTAAAAATACCCCTCTCGTCATTAAAGTTTTCAAATATACCCTTGCCTTAACGAAATTTTTCAAATTAACCCGATCTCATTTTTAAACCCGTTTCATTAAACCCAACTCAACTACATAAAAAGCTCATATGCGACCAACTTGTTCCCGAGTCCTACATCTGGAGCCACTAGACACAAGAGCGGGTAACCCATATGGGTTTTTTATTTAGTTGGATCGGGTTTAAAAATGAAATCGGATTATTTTGGGAAATTCCGTTAAGACAAGAGTATATTTAAAAACTTTAATGATGGGAGGGGTATTTTCAACCCAACATTATAACGGAGAATATTTTTAGCCTTTTTTCCAAAAATTTTTTTTTGATATTTTTAACTCTTTTCCCAAAGTAGATGATTTTTTTTTAAACTCTTTTCCCATTATTAAAAGAAGAGAAACACAAGTACAATTAGTAACAGCAATAAATAGATGTTTCTATTACGTTCCTACTCTTGTGAAATGTCATTTAAATAACTGGCTTGAATCAATATCCCCAGTGTTTGCATCTCTGATTCACGAGCCCCGCACTTTTGTAACCCAAAAAAAAAAAATTGGAACCAAACTAACCCATTAAAAAAATAAAAAATCAAATTAGGCTTCAGGCACAGAATCTGTGCGTGAAAGGGGTATTTTTTTTCTTTTTTTAAGCTATTAAAATCACGTTTTTTTCAGTACTTTGACCGAAGATTAGTCACGTTTCAAAACACCGGAATATATTATTTTATATAGAACTTAATATACTTTTTGCGTAAAATAACGTCGGCTCATTACATCAAGTATACCTAAACGTTTGGATCGTCGTTTTAGGGGTTGTAAAGTGCCCCGAAGTAAGTTTTGTTTGCTTGAAAACTTGTCATCTTTGGAAATCAAACTCAAAATTGAGTTTTTTCAGTACTTTGACCGAAGATTAGTCACGTTTCAAAACACCAGAATATAAATATTTTATATAGAGCTTCATATTGTTTTTAGCATAAAATAATGTCGGCTCATTACATCAAGTATACATATATGTTTGGATCGTCGTTTTAGGGGTTGTAAAATGCCTCGAAGTAAGTTTGGAAACTTGTTATCTTTAAGCTTTTTTTCATACTTTGACTGAAGATTAGTCACATTTCAAAACGTTGGAATATAAATATTTTATATAGAACTTAATATTTTTTTAGCGTACAATAATATCGGCTCATTACATCAAGTATACATATGCCTCTTCACTCACGTAAATAAAAAATAAGGACCGGAGCATAGGTGGAAAACTAATTGTAAATTGTTGAAACTTTAAATGGTCATAACTTTGCGCTCGGATGTCCGATTTACGCGATTTTTTTTTTTTTTTTTTGATTTCGAGTATTTTTTCGAGATCTACGCGGACAACTGCCGTAAGGCAGTTTGGCCGAGCCGATTTTCTAAAAAATGTCCGTTATCCCATTCAATTTGAATTTTCCCCCAAATTTGTGTAAAAATTTCATTCTTCTCTAGTAAAAATCTAATGATAAAAAAACTATTTCGAGATGCTATCCGCTATCCCGTGGTAATAATGTTTTGAATGTCAATTTCGAGGTTCGAAATTCAATTTATGAAAACGAGTTAGATAGCATTAGTAAACAGTATAAAAAATAAAAAGGGTCTACTTTGTAACAATCACCAATTTGGCTTGGTGGTTTAGCCTCTCTTTTTTACTCACTTCTTTTTTATGCCAACAACATGGGATCAAACCTTGGTGGGAGCATTGAATGAGATATATTATACCTTGGTTGAACCTCTCGTATTTGATGAATTATTTTTTAATATAATATTTTTATTTCAAAACACTTAAATCAAAATCCTATAAAATATGACACATAGATCTAAAGATGACAAGTTTCCAAGCAAACAAAACTTACTTCGGGGCACTCTACAACCCCTAAAACGACGATCCAAACGTTTAGGTATACTTGATGTAATGAGCCGACGTTATTGTACGCAAAAAAATATATTAAGTTCTATATAAAATATTGATATTTCGGGATTTTGAAACATAACTAATCTTTGCCCAAAGTATGAAAAAAAAACGTGATTTTTGATAGCTTAAAAAAAGAAAAAAAAACATCCCTTTCACGCACAGATTCTGTGTGTGAAAGGACCAAACTTAAAAAGTTACAGTTTGATCCTTTCACGCACAAATTTTATGCGTGAAGCCCAATTTAATTCTTTTTTTTTAATAGATTAGTTTGGTTCCAATTTTGTTTTTTTTTTCGGATTAGAAAAGTGCGGGCTCCTGATTCACTGAAGATAACCATTCAACCGAAGACCAGAAAAAGCAACTGACATTTCATTATAATTTGCGGTTGCCTGCATGTTTGAGGCAACTTTAACACAAACAAGTACACTGTCTTTATATAATCATACTCTCTCCGTTTCAATTGATATAATTCATTTGACTGGGTACGATATTTAAGAAAGAGGGAAGACTTTTAAAATTTGTGGTTCAAAATAAGCCTTGAAAATTTGTGTGGCTGTAAATCATTCATAAAATAAATTTGTTTCCAAATTAAAAAAAAGATCATTTATTTTGACACAAACTAAAAAGGAAATAAGTCATTCATATAAAAAGGTCTTTATATAATCATACTAGCTAGTACTGTTCTGACATCTTTATCTGCTTAACTATTAAATAATGTTAATCAGAAAATTCTTTTACTTATTTTTTTATAAGAAAAAAACAGAGTTGTCTATAGATATAAGCCGCTAGGAGTATCATATTTAATAGCCCCCACCTTCCCCCTAGCTTTGATAAGACCAGTCAAATGCATGGCATAAGCTAGGAAAAAAGATTTATTTTAGCCAAATTTTTTGTGTCCAATCTCTTTCTTCATCTTTATATAAACCTGACCCTTTGGCATATTCATTTTCTCAAACCAAATATTATTACCCTCTTGACGACTACCTCTCAGTCTCTTGAAGCCGTCCATTGAGTATTCCAAAGCAAATCATAAACTCAAAAAGAAGAAGTTGAAAGAAGAAAAAAGATGGCTGCTTTTTCATCATACCAATTACAACACACCAACCCTTTTCTTCTTGACACAGTTTTTTTGCCAAGTTCTCCCATTAAGATGTCTGGCTTTTTGGAAGAACCAAACAATTCTTGTACAGTCCAGAATTGTTTCTCCCAATTTTACCAACCAGAATTCCATTCCAATGTGATTGTTCATGAAAATAACCCAAATATTACTACTACTCTTAGCCATGATGAGCCTAATTCTGTCACCAACAAAAGTACCAGCAGCAGCAGCAGTTTGGACATGGATTCTTCCTCTGTTACTGATAAAATTGAAAGTGAGAATAATAAGCCTAATGTCACTCATATGGACAAGAAAAGAAAATCCAGAGAAGGATCTCCTTCTAGGAGTTCTGCTCATTCTAAGGTAATTAAAATTTTCATATATGTCCTCTAAATTTTCACCTTCTTGATCAATTTCTTGGAATTGGGATTAATAGTTTTTTTTTTTTCGTAAAACAGGGTGATAATGGGAAAAGGAAGAAAAGCAACAGCAAATTAGTAGCCAAAGATGAGAAAAAAGAGGAGAAGAAAGCAAATGAAGAGGCACCATATGGCTACATTCATGTTAGAGCAAGAAGGGGCCAAGCAACTGACAGCCATAGTCTTGCTGAAAGGGTACAATTTCCTCCCCCCCCCCCCCCCCCCCCCCAGCTATAACTAAAATTTACCAATGTGCTATGATATTTTTTTGGTAATTATATTCGGGCCGATCAAATTTGGAAAAAAGTTCCACGTTGGAGTTAAAACACTTCTTACTAAAGATGATTCGTAGATAGTGCTCGAATTCGAGATTTATGGTTAAAAATAAAAGAGTATTTACTACTCGATCATAAACTTCGATGTTTTATGAAAATAATTAGTTCTATGAAAATTATTACTACTAGTATTATTCATGTGCAACAGTTTTCTCACTGTTTAACTTGTGATATGATCTCAGGTGAGGAGAGAGAAAATAAGTGAAAGGATGAAGACATTGCAATCTCTTGTTCCTGGTTGTGACAAGGTGAATAACAAAGTTAGTTCAGTAATTTTTGTCTTCTATTTGTCTTTCTGTGTAAAGTAGAGTGACACTTTTTCATAGTATAGAATCTTTATTTATTTATTCTTCTGAGAATCTACATGTGACTTAAATGAGATCAGGTAACTGGAAAGGCCCTCATGTTGGATGAGATAATCAATTATGTCCAATCTTTGCAAAACCAAGTTGAGGTAAAAAGAGAATAATTAATTAATTCCTTTATTTAACAATTAATTCACTGTCTCATTGACTTAATTACCTAAAAAATTACTAATAATATTATGTGTTTCCGATGCTTCAGTTTCTCTCAATGAAACTTACTTCTTTGAATCCAATGTACTATGACTTTGGCATGGACTTAGATGCACTCATGGTCAGACCTGATGACCAGGTATAAAATTTCTTTTGATTTCCTTCAAATATGTAATAGGCTAATTACTTTTCAGACTCTTATTTCTTTTAAATCATTTTTCAGAATTTGAGTGGGTTGGGGACACCGCTACTAAATATTCAGCAAGGCCCTACTAACACTACTACATCACAGGCAGTTGAAGTTATTCCTAACACTAATAGTGGCTATCCTCTTTTGGATAATTCAGCATCTCTCATGTTCCAACAGGCCCATTTCCCTAATTCCATTTCTCAGGTATTGTATATTCACTGAATATGGTCATAATCTATAACACTCTATACATAATCACCAAATAGACAATCACCTACAAGACACTCTATGATGGAATTGGTATCAGACACTTTGATGACACATTAAATAGATTGATTGACAATGTAAAAGATTTTTTTATATAGTAAATTTGAATATGTGATAGTTGGTTAGTTACTATGTTATCAGGTTATCGATTAATGTTTATCATAAAAATTTACCTTAATTACTAATAAATAATCTAATTTTGATTGGGAAATAGAAAATACTTTGGAATATTATTGAGAAATAGTACTTATATAGCTAATATACATGAGGTATTTTTTTTTTCTAACATGGAAAAATACATATATCTTTTTTCAGGGTAATGGGCAGCTCTTATGGGGTGCGGATGACCTAAGACAAAAAATAATTGATCAGTCAGGATTCAGCAACAACTTTTGTTCTTTCCATTAATGTAACACCAGGCCCTGGCCTGCCCTACAGGCTACTGAACATTTGGTGAGCTATCCATCACTGTCTTAATTAGTAATACAAGAGAAAAAATCAAGCATTTTAATTTATAGTTTGAACATAAATATCATTAGAGTTTAATTAAAGTATATATCTACAATTAAGAGCTGACAATTTTGTTTAATTTTGTGCAGCACTTTGAACCTGACTGTAGCTAGCCTAGTATATAACATATGCATGGAGGATTATATTCTAAATCACTCTATCAAGACTCGGAGTATTTTTAATTAGTATTCAGTAGATTGAAATGACGGGCCTTCTGGATGGATGATATTTATGAAGTGCAAGAAATCAGTGGAAGCCAAAAGAGTACCAAGAAGAAATTAAAAGGAGTCAGCTGGCAGAACTATTTGAGACACATCTTTTTGGAGATCCTTTTGATTGTTGCTGTGACCAATATTCGACTTGATTCCTGAATCAATTGAAAGCACAAGTTCCTAGAGCCATGTGATGGTGGTGGTTAAACCCTAGCTTAGCTAGAAAGAAGAAGAATATTATGTAGAGACAAAAAAAAATGTACTCCTCTTTTTTGCATCTTCTTCTTGTATTACCATGTGTACGTAGCTATTATGATAAATATGATTGTTTGCTTTAATTATAAGGTGCTGTCTTAATTTCTGTGTTATTACTTAGCAGAGTCAAAAAAATTCACTAAGAAATTCAAGGCATAAGAAGTAATCAAGACATAAAGAAGTACCTATTATGATAAATATGATTGAATATTTTTACGTTTGTATTAGTTAATTTTTTGTGTTATTTTGGGATTGACATGATTGGTTAGCATGAAAGGATGGATTTGTTGCTTTCATATCTATGGCTGTACGATGGAATCTTGGTAACAACCCTAGGCTTTAGGTAACGGATCTACTGCCTTCACCTGGTCACCCTCTCTCCTGGAGAAAAGACTTGTCAAACTACTGTGTTTCTATTACTGGTGTGGGGAAATTTATAATTTATTCCATGTTCCATTTTATATGATATCTTTGGAGCATCAGAGTCAAATTATTTAAATTACTTTAAGTATATTACTTTGACTATGTTTATATATGTATTTTGAGAAAGAATTTTTATTTAAAACATTGTAGTCTAATGTGCCTAATGTATCAAAATATTTTTTAAATCTTGTGATCATATTAAATATGTCAGGTAAAATTCAAAATTAAAAATTTACCGAATATAGTAAGAGACCTAACATACTAAAAAAGCGAAAATTTAAGTAAAGGTGACCTTTAAGTTTGGAAATTACTAGAGGTGACTTGTAGAGACCACATCAAGTCAAAACCCAATTAAATTTGGGATTAAGAAAATTGGGGTTGAAAATGTATTTTGCCAAACTTGTTAATCTTTTATAAAATACAAAAAAGACCCCAAATCATTTAATCCAACCCCCATTTATTTCAAACTCAACATCGGTCCAATATCAAACCACACGAACTTCATTCAAAACAGGAATTGATCTCAACTGCTCCTTCAAACTTTCAACTTCAAACCCACGAACTGATCTCAACTGCTAAATGTGCTTCTTGAAACTGTCTTCAACCTCTTCAAAAGCTGACTCTCATACGAACTGTTGCTCTCCATTTCTCTCAGGTAAAACCGCTCAACTTTTTCTTCTTTTAAAGTTAGGGTTTTGAAATCAAAGTGAGAAATGATGATTTTGGTCAGAGAAGAAGAAGAATAACATGGGTTTGGCTGCAATGTTGTTTATTTTGTTGTTCAATGCTTGAGAAACCCTTATTTGCTGTATTTGTTCGAGTTGTTGGGGTTTGTGTGTTTGTAAATAGTGTATGTGGTTGTGAAATTCTGGTTTTTGGTGTTATTTGTATTCTCGTTCTCCTTAGGAGTTCGAAAAAAGGGCTTGTTAGGCTTGACAAAACCCGCATTTTCTCTATTTGTTCCACTTGTTGGGGTTTCTGTGTTGTTAAATAGTGTATGTGGTTGTGAAATTATGGTTTTTGGTACTATTTGTGTTCTTGTTCTCCTTGGGGTTTCGAAAAAAGGGTTTGAATTTTTTTTGGATTTTTTCCAACAGCTGAGTAAGTTGTTGCAGCAACTTCAGCACTTGTTTGACAGTTGAGGTTGGTTTATTTTGTTTAACTTGTGATGGTTGTGTGTTTGTATTGAAACAAATGTTTTTTCTGGTTCAAAAGTTAGAGTTTTGAAATAAAAGTACGAAAATGACTAATTTTGGTTAAAGAAGAAGAGGAAGAACATGGGCAGGGTGTCTATGCAATGTTGTGTGTTTTGTTCAACTTTTTTACTGTTGTGTGTTTGAAATACACTGATATTGCAGCCTGATAGTGAAATAGATGTTGTTGTCCTATTGTTGTCCTTGTAAGGCTTAGGAAAAATGGCCTTGCCATTTTTTTTTGTTTTTACCCAACAGCTGAGTAATCTGTTGCAACAGATTTCTAATCTGTTAGTAAAAATCCAACAGTTGCTGAGGTTGTTGCAGCAAGTGAATATGTTGTTGCAACAGATTTAAAATCTGTTGAGAATTGTTAAAACAGTTGTTGAGGAAGCTGCAACAACTGTTCTGATGGTTTCCAACAGATTAGTCTGTTGGAACAACTCAATCATATGTTCCAACAACTTTACGAGTTGTTGCACCAGATTATCCATCTGGTGGAATTAATCAATACAGTTGCTGAGGAAGCTGCAGCAACTGTATTAATATTTTCCAACAGATGTATAATCTGTTGCAACAACTTATGAAGTTGTTGGAACATAAGATGGAGTTGTTCCAATATATAATTACACACTTGTTGCAACATATGCTTCAGCTCTTGTAAAAATTCATTATTTATTTACTTTAAATGGTGCACAAATCAATTGAAAGTGTTTTTGCTTATCTCCTGTGTGCAGATAAACTGTTTTCACGAAAAATAAAAGGGGAGGAATCATCGAAATCATCTACAGTTAGTAAAAGAGCTAAGGGGCCATCATTAGATGATCTTGCTGAACAGGCAAATATTCTTTCTGAACAAACTGCTGAACAGGAAACCTCTCAAGTAGGAGTTTCTGGCCAAGAAAGTAAAGAAGAAGAAGAAGAAGAAGAAGAAGAAGAAGAAGAAGAAGAAGAAGAAGAAGAAGAAGAAGAAGAAGAAGAAGAAGAAGAAGAAGAAGAAGAAGAAGAAGAAGATGATGATGATGATGATGATGATGATGATGATGATGATGATGTAAATAATGATGACAATGAAGAGGATAAAATTGCATCTTTTGAAAGGTCGGCGACCGGGGCTGTTGATTCTTCTATTGGGACTGATATTGATAGACCTTCCACTGATGAAGTTGTCAAAACTTTCAGTATTGAGAAGTTCTGTGTGCAGATGCCGATGGATAAACTAGGTGATTTGAATGGTGATCTTGTTGTAAAATCAGTCATGCGCAAGCCCTTTGATCACTTTAGGAAGATACTTCAGGAGGAGGACTTGGAGGATTTCTTCAGGGCCACATGTTTTGGCATGTATCTAGATTTGCCTGAGGACAACAATGCAAGGTTTCAAATGACCATTGTGTATGGTCTTCTCAAACAAAGAATTATTTGCAGCAAAACTGATGAGATATGGATAAACTACTGCGGCATGCCAGTTTGTTTTGACATCAAGGAGTTTGCCATAATCACCGGACTGAGGTGTCATGATCCTTCTCAGCCTCTTCCTACAGTTACATTAAAGAAGGGAGCCATAACACCCAAGTCATCCAAGGGAGCCAAGACACCCAAGTCATCCAAGGCAGCCAAGAAAGGCAAGAAAGGCAAAACCAAGGTTGATGATGATTTGGATTTAGCGGATGTTTGTGGAAAAAGCTACAAGGCAGTGGATTTGCTAGCAGACTTGAAGTCAGAAATAATGTCAAGAAAGCACAAGGAGTCATTGTGCTTAGTTTGGTTTGAGAATTCTATTCTTTGGGCAAGGGATGTAAAGAATAATATAGAACTTGGTTTGATTAAATTGTCGGAGGATCATGAGGCATTCAATAACTATCCATGGGGTCATAAAAGTTTTAAGTTGACTGTTGAATATTTGTGCAAAGCTTTGAACCCTAATGTGAAGACTTCCAACATCTATGGCTTCCCTTGGGCCTTCATGGTAAACTTTCTTTCTTCAATGTTTTATCTTTTTAATTCTTTTCTTTCACTAATTATTCTGATTTTTGGTGGCATAATTTTTTCTAGGCTCGGGCATTTGAAGTCATTCCTCACCTACGGAGTCAAGTCAGGGACTACTCAAAAGAAGTTTGTTTTCCAAGGATCCTCAGATGGTTGACTACCAAAAACAGCAACAAAAAAATGAATCTTAATCCTTTTAACCCCCCCCCCCCCCCCCAAGGAAGCAGTAAGTCAGAATTTGTTGGAAAATATCCCTGAATAGTTTTATAGCATGTAACTACTTGTTGCAACAGATACATTTATCTGCTGCAACAACCTCAGAATATGTTGGAAAAATCAAAACAGTTGCTGAGGAAGTTGCAACAACTGTTCTGATATATTTCAACAGATAGTGAATATGTTGCAACAACTCCTAAGATGTTGGAACAACTTGATCAGTTGTTGCAACAAGTTCACAATCTATTGGAAAATATCAGAACAGTTGCAGAGGAAACTGCAGCAGCTGTTTTGGTTTTTCCAATAACTAAAGAATATGCTGCAACAACCTAGGAGGTTGTTGAAACATATGTGGGGGTTGTTCCAACAGATTACACACTTATTGGTTGAATATATCTGTTTGTTTGTTGTAGGTTGTACATCCAAGGCTTATCCCGACAAAACGAGAGGTACAGATGCCATGCCTCGTTAGTTTAGGGCATAGGGAATCTGTGCATGATGAATTGATTGATCAGATAAATGAAGAATTGGCTGGAGCCACAACCATCATAAGGGCTGGTGTTGTTGATGGTGGTGGTGATGGAGTTGGTGGTGGTGATGGTGATGGTGTTGATGATGCTGTTGATATAAATACTGTTGTTGATGTTGCAAGACAAGCAGTGGAAGGTCTTGCTGATAAAATAAGAGATGATGATGGTGGTGGTGATGGAGTTGGTGGATATACTCCCCAAAGTGGTGGTGGTGGGCAGACCACAGATATCCCTTATAGGTTGGGTAGATATTCTTCGGTTGGTGCCGGTTCCTCCAAGGTGTATTCTTGTGCTTGTGAATGCAGTACTTGCAGGCTGAAAATGGAAGGTTTGATAAACAAGGTTGAAGAGTTGCTTCAGGCACAAAAAGATACGAATTCAGCTATAAAGAGTTTGATGTCCAAGAGGGGTGTCCAGCCATCCAAAAAGCTCAGCTCACCCTATACTCCTATTAGGATTCGCAAGAGGGCAAAAACAATTTCCAAGGCACTTGCTGATTGTAGAGCAAGGAAAACAAGTACTCCACAGAAGTCTATTGCTACTCCTTCTGCTGAAGTTGTGCCACAAGTGCTGAAAAAAGTTGATATTTTCAAGCGTGTAAACCCCCCAAAAAAGAAGAAGCTTGAAACCTTGATCAAATCCAAAAAGAGTGGGAGAGCATTGTACTCAATGCATGAATTTGGGGCCGAAAACTTCAAGGTTATGACAAACATGCACGAATGGTGGGAGGATTGGGTAAGTTTCAACACTCATATATATGTATATAATTCAGTATGTTGTTTGAACAAGTCATGTAATTCGATGAACTTGTTGCAACAAGTTAACTAGTTGTTCCAACAAGTTAACAACCTGTTGCAGCAAGTTCTCTAGTTGTTCCAACAACTCTAACTACCTATTGCAGCAAGTGGCTGACTGTTTTGATACTTTTACTGCAGTATGTAGACGAAATCTTGTTACTGATGCGTATGAGGCAGCTCAATTTCCCTGAGTACTATGATTCCTCTGATAGAATCATAGACCTCAACTTCTACCATCACTGTCGCAACATGTACTTAGGATTGTCCAATGAGTCTACAAATGTGGGTGTCGTGCCCTACGATCAAAGACTTCTCTTTAGGTGGGACGATGATGGTCTCGCTTTTCCCAGATGTAGTGTGCCCTACCCAGGTGGCTGCGAGTGGATTGGTGCCAAAAGGAGCATAACTGTCATGAATATTAATGACAACCATTTTGTCACTGTTGAGATCATCATTGAGGAGGGTATCATCAATGTTTATGATTGCAAAATCCCATGTAATGGTGACGGTGCTTTCTTCTGCCACATGCAGCCGTTAATGGATTTGTTCCCCAAGTTGCTAAAGTAGAGTGGCATGTTCTCACACTTACCTGAAAAGTTGTTGAATGAATCATGGAAGTTTGTTCGGAAGAAGGATATCCCCCACAATGATACCAATAAGGCATGTGCTTCCTGGTCACTTGCTTTTGTTGAAGCTTTGCTTACCCGCACGAATATGACCAAGCCCGATACCTTATTAAGTGACAATACTGTGGAGAGGATGCAATGGAGGTGGGCTTGTGGAATTATTGATAAGGTGTTGGAGCCCTAATGTGGGGACAAACAATTTCTCTTAAACTATGTTTGCATTAAACAATTTCTCTTATATTTTGCTTGCATTTGAATTATGGTGGATGAACACATTATGTAAATTTGTTAAATATATATTATATGCTCAGTACCCTTATATATTGTTTAAGTTGTTTCAGTAGTTTTACGCAAGTGACAGATATGTTGGAACAACTACCTAAATTGTTGGTAAAAATAAAACAACTAGTGCAAATATTGCAACAGATGTGAAGATGCTGCAACAAGTAAGAATCTGTTGGAACATATGGATCTTCTGTTGCAACAATTTACTTAGTTGTTGCAACAAGCAAGGAATCTGTTGGAACATATGGATCTTTTGTTGCAAATAATCCAGCAGCTGCTGAAGATGTTGCAACAAGTAAGGAATCTATTGGAACATATGGATCTTCTGTTGCAACAATTTACTTAGTTGTTGCAACAAGTAAGGCATCTGTTGGAACATATGGATCTTCTGTTGCAAATAATCCAGCAGCTGCTGAAGATGTTGCAACAAGTAACGAATCTGTTGGAACATATGGATCTTCTGTTGCAACAATTTACTTAGTTGTTGCAACAAGTAAGGCATCTGTTGGAACATATGGATCTTCTGTTGCAAATAATCCAGCAGCTGCTGAAGATGTTGCAACAAGTAACGAATCTGTTGGAACATATGGATCTTCTGTTGCAACAATTTACTTAGTTGTTGCAACAAGTAAGGCATCTGTTGGAACATATGGATCTTCTGTTGCAAATAATCCAGCAGCTGCTGAAGATGTTGCAACAAGTAAAGAATCTGTTGGAACATATGGATCTTCTGTTGCAACAATTTACTTAGTTTATCACTAAATATGATTGATTTCCTTTGTTTATCACTAAATATGGGTGAATCGAGTAGTTCACATCAATTCGCTCTAATGATCACTCGATTTAGTGCATGTTGGCTTAGGAGATCCTCTTCGCTGACTAAAAATATATCAAATTGATTAAGTATTCCATTTTTTATCACTAAATATGGTTGATTTCCTTTGTTTATCACTAAATATGGGTGAATCGAGTAGTTCACATCAATTCGCTCTAATGATCACTCGATTTAGTGCATGCTGGCTTAGGAGATCCTCTTCGCTGACTAAAAATACATCAAATTGATTAAGTATTCCATTGTTTATCACTAAATATGGTTGATTTCCTTTGTTTATCACTAAATATAGGTGAATCGAGTAGTTGATCGCTAAATATGGGTGAACCAAGTAGTATCTGTTGCAGCAAGTATAGTATCTGTTGCAGCATGTGAGGAATCTGTTGCAACAACTATAGTATCTATTGCAGCGGGTATAGTATCCGTTGCAGCAAGTACAATATATGTTGCAGCAAGTACAGTATCTGTTGCAGCATATGTTGAATCTGTTGCAACGATTGTATCCTTACTCGTGTTGGATAAAACACAAGTTGTATCCGTTGCAGCAAGTACAGTATTTGTTGCAGCAAGTACAATATTTGTTGCAGCAAGTACAGTATCTGTTGCAGCATATGTAGAATCTGTTGCAACAATTGTAATATTTGTGCAGCAAGTGATTAAGTTGTTGAACAAATCCTTACTCGTGTTGGATAAAACACAAGTTGTAACACATAACTTAGTTGAAAAAACACAAACATATAACTTGGTTGTTGCAACAGATTTATTACTTGCTGGAAGTTAAACATAAATTACCATGCTAAGAAACAATAACATTACAATGTCATAAAGTTGCAACAGATAACTATTATTAAAGCATAATGCAATTTACAACTATGAAGCATTTAGGCTTGGACATGTTGTTTTTTTGTGGCCAGCTGTTTTACATAAGGAGCATTTGTTTTTCCTCGTTGGAAATGATTCCCCGATTCCGCGCCTCCTCTTTGTCCGCCTTCTTCCGAGTTTTCTTGGATCAACATATGGAGGAGGCATTTCTCTCTCTCTCTAAAATCTCCAAAGGAACTTCCCATGATTCTTCAGAAGGCACGGGACAAATTTCCTCACTATATGCAATTATGTAATTCTCCACCTTATAATATGGAGATGAGTAGTCATAAATCCGCCTTCCAAAGTCGTCACCATATTGGACACGAAGCGCTGCCATTGCATGTGGACAAGGTATTTTGTCTAGGTCAAAAACTCTACAAGTACAAGATCTACTTTGCAGATTGACTGTCGCAACTGCACCGTGACCGATGACCCTGAACTTGTAGTTGGCTATTTGATGGGCTAACAACTTGTTCCCCAAGTTGACAAATTTTGAAATTCTTTTCAACTGAAGGAACAAAGATGTTTTGTGAGTCGATGAACTCCATACGTCTCTCATGAAATTTTTCTGCAAATCTCCTGTTTATGGCATCAAATAAAGCAGTAATGGGAAACTCTCTTTCAACATTGAACATTGAATTCACCGACTCAGCAATGTTTGACGTCATAAGATTATACCTGTGAAAATAAAGATCTTCAGTTATGGTCTCTGTGTCATACCAAGATGCAATAACTAAGTGAGTTGTTGGAACAACTAAATTACCTGTTGCAACAAGTGACTTAGTTGTTCCAACAGATGTGTTACTTGTTGGAGAGAGCTTCAGTTATCATCTCTGTGTCTTAACAAAATGCAACAACTAAGTGAGTTGTTGGAACAACTAAATTACCTGTTGCAACAAGTGAGTTAGTTGTTCCAACAGATGTGTTACTTGTTGGAGAGAGCTTCAGTTATCGTCTCTGTGTCATAACAAAATGCAACAACTAAGTGAGTTGTTGGAACAACTAAATTACCTGTTGCAACAAGTGACTTAGTTGTTTCAACAGATGCGTTACTTGTTGGATGGAGCTTCAGTTATGGTCTCTGTGTCGTACCAAGATGCAACAACTAAGTGAGTTGTTGGAACAACTAAATTACATGTTGCAACAAGTGACTTAGTTGTTCCAACAGATGTGTTACTTGTTGGAGAGAGCTTCAGTTATCGTATTTGTGTCATAACAAAATGCAACAACTAAGTGAGTTGTTGGAACAACTAACTCACCTGTTGCAACAAGTGGGTTAGTTGTTCCAACAGATGTGTTATTTGTTGGAGAGAGCTTCAGTTATCGTCTCTGTGTCATAACAAAATGCAACAACTAAGTGAGTTGTTGGAACAACTAACTCACCTGTTGCAACAAGTGACTTAGTTGTTCCAACAGATGTGTTACTTGTTGGATAGAGCTTCAGTTATGGTCTTTATGTCGTAACAAAATGCAACAACTAAGTGAGTTGTTGGAACAACTAACTCACCTGTTGCAACAAGTGACTTAGTTGTTCCAACAGATGTGTTACTTGTTGGAGATAGCTTCAGTTATGGTCTCTGTGTCATACCAAGATGCAACAACTAAGTGAGTTGTTGGAACAACTAAATTACCTGTTGCAACAAGTGACTTAGTTGTTCCAACAGATGTGTTACTTGTTGGAGAGAGCTTCAGTTATCGTATTTGTGTCATAACAAAATGCAACAACTAAGTGAGTTGTTGGAACAACTAACTCACCTGTTGCAACAAGTGGGTTAGTTGTTCCAACAGATGTGTTATTTGTTGGAAAGGTAATGTATGAATACCTATATCCGGGGAAGAATACCATGCTCCATCTGTGGAATCCAACATGTTCAAGATGTTCGGCGGCCCCAGAGACGGTATCTCTGATTTGATTGAAATGGTCATTGAACTCATCTATATTGTACGATTTTGCTGCTTTATAAAACTGAGATATGACCTTCGTATTGTGAAAGGCGGTTCGGAGATTTTCCCCAAGGTGCTTCATGCAACAACCATAATGAGATAAAGGGAAGACAATTGAAACTGCCTTTTTGATACTTGGATGCCTATCATAAATTATGCAAAACTTTTTGGTATCATCTACAAAGCTTCTCATTTGTTCAAAAAAATATTTGTATGAGGCATTACACTCCTTCCTTGTCCACTACACAAAATGCCACAGGAAAAACATGATTCTCCGCATTTTGCGCCACGGCTGACAATAACACTCCTTCGTACTTGCCCTTTAAGAATGTCCCATCGACAGCTATGACTTTTCTCATTTGCGCAAAACCAAGCATCCAAGCCTTGTAGGCTACAAAAAAGTACTTGAACTTCCCATTAGTATCAACCTTCAATGCCGTCTTGCTTCCTGGATTTCCGGAACGAAGCATATAACGGTACGCATCAAGCACTGCATACCCGTGCTCATGTGTCCCCCTTGTCAAAGATTTTGAAATCTCCATGCCCTTCCAGACCTTCCAATAACTTACCTTATAACCCAATTCTGTGCGGAATGATTGGTTCATATCTTTTGTAGATGGGCCTTTACCGTCGGGAAACCTATCTTTGAAGTATTCACCAATGACTTTCGCTGTGGCGTGTGGATTATGGCTAGTAATATGCTCAGAATCACATGTGTGATACTTTACGTAGGTTGTAATACAAAATCTGTCAGAACTTAAAAGCTTCATAGCCCTCAGCCACCACTTGCACTCCGGATGTACACATCTAAAGCAATAGACAGTGCGCGAATTAATCACCTTCTTGAGTGTAAAATCTTTCTTCACGCAAGCAAGTTTCAACATAATTGCTAGTTGTTCCTTGTTCTTGAATGACATTCCTTTATAAAAGCCGGTTTCATCATCTTGAACATGGCTGCACTGTGAAGATTGTGTAGAACACGGTGTATTGCTCGCAACTTCGAGTGTAGGAATCGGCTCACACCCACTTCCATTATCTGGAATATCCATATCCATATCTACCCCATCCAATTTATCATTTAACACATCTTGTTGGTCTTGACCTAAATTATGGTTCTCTACCGGGCTTCCAACCACGTATACCCTTAAAATGGGCCTAGCTACATCATTCAAATAAGTACGCAAACGATCCTGATCGGTTATCTTAAAAGGCAAGACCCTCTGGTTTTCAAAAGAGCTATGCATGTAAGTGATGGCAAGATCTTTCGGTTTACAAGTTAATTCACAATAGGTGATGATTAAGTTCACAAAATCATCAAACACAATATCTCTTTGGACACTCGTCGCTATCGTCTCTAACATGTGACTACCCTTCCATCGCCAAATATATCGATTGTTCTTCTCGATCCATTCGGCATGGCAATCAACACATATTGTTATTGAGTCCCCTATTAATGCTACCTAAATATATTTTGTTTTTTTTTTAAAAGGTCATGACCGTATAATAACAAAATACAATAACTTAATGACTTGTTGGAACAGATGAATCAGGTGTTGCAACAAGTGGACTACCTGTTGCAACAAGTACTATCCTTGTTGCACCAACTAACTAATCTGTTGGAGTCAACTTTAGTTTTTCGAGTTTTGTTTAATCCAAAGACAGTTGAAGATGTCCAACAGATTATTGAGTTGTTGCAACAAGTAAATTACTTGTTGTAACAGGTAATACACTTGTTGCAGCAACTAACTAATCTGTTGGAGTCAGCTACAGTTTTTTTTTTTTGGGTCCAGTTTTTAGGTTCTGTTGGACTGAAGCTGAATCCAACAGATCAATGAGTTGTTGCAACAAGTAAGATACTTGTTGCAACAGGTAGTACACTACTTGCAACAACTCACAAATCTGTTGCAACTTATTCATACTACGTATTTAACAACAATTAGTATAGAAGTTGCAACAACTACATAATTTGTTGTAATTGTGGCGGCAACTACAATAGCCGTTGCATAAACTACAGCAACTTCTGCAGAAACTACAACAGTTGTTGCAAAAATTTAGAAGCTCTTATACAGCAGCTTTAGCACTTGTTGCAACAAGTACAATTGCTACTGTAAATTGTTAGAAAATCAGCAGCAAAACCCACATAAACAATTGAAACAAAACAGCAATATTTTACTTACCAAATGAGCGGAAATTACTTCTTAAGTAATGCCCAGCCAAAAAATTGCCAAAGAAGAAGAAGAAGAAGAAGAAGAAGAAGAAGAAGAAGAAGAAGAAGAAGGAGGAGGAGAAGAAGAAGGAGGAGAAGGAGGAGGAAGAACGAACCGAGGAAGGAGAAGAAGAACAGAGGAGGGAAAAGAGCAAAAACGGGTGCAGCTATTGGCGCCCTTTTTTTTTGGACCCATTTTGGTATTTTAGGGTTTATAATGACTAGGTCAAAGTGTTAAAAATAAAACTTGAGGGCAAAGTGTTAAAAATAAAGTTAAGGGTCAAAGTGTCAAAATAAAAACTTTTGGGCAAGGTCAAAACCTCTTAATCACTAATCAAAAAACATCACCTCCACTCAATAATTAAAACTTGAGTCACCTTCTCTCAATAAAAAAAACTTAAGAGTCACTTATAGCTAAATGCCCCCTAAAAAAGAAGGTAATACACGTAATATGTAACAGGAGAAGTAATTTTCAACGTGAATCTATACACATAATCTTTAAGTTCTTAAAAATAAAATGTACATACAGTCAAACCGAGCTCTCTATAATTGTCGGTCCTTATAACAACTTTTCACTATAACGACCTAATTTTCTCTAGAACCAATTTTTCATATTATATTTTACTTTTCTATAACAACATTCTATTCGCAACAGCAGTGACATACATTATAGCGGTACACTTTTTGTAAAATTACCCTTCTATCACTACCATACTCAAATATTCTGTAATAATATTTTGTACGAAATATATTATGTACAAAAAAATATTAAAATATTTATGGTAATCATTATTAATGTCATGAAGAGCCTCAACCTACTATTACTTGGGGTGAGATACATGAGTCAACTATTAAGTCCTTGGGCAACTTTCAAAGGAAAGCTATATATTGAATTCGCTTTTGTTGAAAGTTTAGACAGTATTTTTCGTCAATTCAAGCATGATGTTATCACTACGACACTGAAAGTTACGAACTAACCTACAATGGTAGAATTCTTACATCAAACTTGAAGTATTTAAATTTACAATTAATGTTAAATGCATATGTTCCTTAGATTATATTTCCTTATCGGTGTGGG
This sequence comes from Lycium barbarum, assembly GCF_019175385.1. Lineage (NCBI taxonomy): Eukaryota > Viridiplantae > Streptophyta > Magnoliopsida > Solanales > Solanaceae > Lycium > Lycium barbarum. Next base: position 126,546,703 of record NC_083339.1, on the reverse strand, counting down.
ACAATTTGTTATGTATTTATTAGTAATTTATTAGTCTTTTCAGTTTTTATTTAATGAAATATGAAAATCAATTGAGATTTAAAAATTAATAAGTATTTTGTTTTCGTTTATTACATAAATAATTTTTTTGCTTAATTTTTTTTATAACACATAATGAGATCTAAAAATCAAATGCCAATATACATACGTAACAACACCTCAATATATCAACCATGAAATTTTCAGACAAATATATCCATTATAGAAATGTTTGAATATAATTCGAAAAAAACTATGTAAAAAGTATTATAAATCACAATACTTAATAATTCAAAATATGTTAAATAACTTTCAAAAAAAAAAACACTCATTTAACTTTTGGAATAATAATTGTGTTACACAAGTGGATGACTGGAAATACTACTTACAACTTACTTTAATTTAAGTGTTTTACCTTTCTTTTTGTCATATTCCAAAAAGAGCGTCTATTTTTATATTTAGTAAGTTGACACTTCAAAGTTCAAACATCCTACATGACAATTTTAAACCATAAGATTCAAATGACATTTTAGTACATTACTCATATCTTTAATTTAGAACTATAAGATTCAAAAGTCTCATTTTATTCCTTAAACTTTGTATCAAATCAAACTAAGACACTTAAATTGAGACGGAGGGAGTACAGTGGATTTGTATACCTGATTCACGATTGAAGTTAACTCCGAGCACCAACCTAGTGAGTGTAATACTTCCTGTTTCAATTATTATTTTTTTCCGAAAAAACTTTTGGTCTTATAGATATCAAACAGTTCTCTTTCTTTGTAACCCAAACACAACCACTATTTTGTGACAGAAGGCATAGTATTTCCGTTTGGTTGAGTGCCAACTGCCAATAACAAAAGCAAAGATTTTCGTCATATGCTTGTCCGATCCCATGGCAAGGGATTGGCTCTATAATTTAAATTGGAGCTAATTAAGTCTTCTACTTAAACGTGAGTCTCTCTCTAGATATTATATTGAGAAATAACTTGTTATCACTCTTGTTCAAGAATTAATAAGTGACCCATCATTCCAATTTATACTAGGGAGTTTGACTCGACGCATAGTTAAGAAAGAAAGATTGTATATTTTTAGAATTTGTGGTCTTAAATTTATTATGATAATATGTTTGTGATTAAATGTGACATATTTTGAATGAACTAATAAAGAAATACTACCAATTAAATTAAACAAAATCAGTCTATGCAAAACTAAAATACTAATCCTCTGTCCTAATTCACACGTCCTCCTAATTTAGTCTGTCTCGGAAAAAATGTCATATATTGTTAGTTAAAAATAATTTAACTTTGAATTTTTTATTTTACAATTAATGATATTATTTATACCCATATAAATGTCTATGGTTTGTTTTGAAACACAAATTTCAAAAATCTTTCTTTGTTAAACTTAATAACCGTTCATGGTTACAAAATTGAAACGGAGGAGTAGCTAGATTTCACTATTTCTTTTCTTAGATTTTTGCAGAACAATGAAATAATATTGACAAGACTGCATCCCACCTTGATCTGACTTTGGAACTAACCCTACTTAGTGCGTCTCCATGTATAAGAGTCAATATTCCAGAGACACCTAGCTAGGACCAACTTTTTAGTTTCATCACTTAATTTAATTTCTCTGCATATATAGAGGAACATACTTAATTCATAATTATGAAATGATACTGGATTAAAGCTATTCACTTAAACAATCATTAGGATCAGATCTATCTCCAATATTAAGGGAAAGCAGCCATGAAATATGATGAGGTAAAACAACTGAACCGTCTTAACACTGTTTACTAGTGATTTCTGGTCCAATTGTATGTGAATTATAAAAGACATTTCCATGTGATATCTTTGCTATAAAGGAGACATACAGGAGTTTAGATCCACATGTTGGAACTCTAGCTCAATAAACAGTTGACGTTATCTCTTCTAATACTTATGTATATCAGAGATTTGCAAATCTTTAGTTTGCTAATCATCCAATGATAAGTCCCATTTTAAGCTCTTTTTCCTTGATTTGTCATTCCTCTAGAACAAACAAAAAGAAGTGTCCTATAGAAAGGGAGTATTCCAATTATATTTAAACATTACACTCCATCATTCTTTTTATGTTGCTATTGATTATGAAATAGAAAGAGTCCCACACTATTCACTAATACTATTTCTTATAATCACATCTTATATCCAGAACTTGTTGGCCCGACTAATTCATATTCAAGTCATGTAAGGCTCATGAAGGGAAAAATGTTTCTTATCAGAAATTTTTTCATTTTTAGAATTCGAACTCAAAATTTCTGATTAAGGACGAATGGATCTCTTTAATTTATCACATCACATATCTTATTCACTGGTACCAGTTAGCAAAGAAACTTTTATTTAAGATTTGACACCTCGCTTGGCTTCTTCGCCTATCCTGTCCCTCAGTCTGACTGTAAATTTCCGTTAAAAGTTCCATCAATATTGCCAAAAGAACAAGACACGACTAATCAATTAAAGAGGCTATCCCCACCCTCGCAACCAAATTTAGTGTAGACTTCAGATTAAATTTATATAATATATATATATAACACAATCACATATATCGGTTAATTTGTTCTAATTGGATAAAATATGGACATATTGAAGCTGCTGGAATGAATGCTGTCCCCCTTACTAAGCAAAATAAGTGCGCTTTAACACCTAAATTGAAGTCGCCCCCCACTCCCAATTCATCAATTTGTCACCAAATGGTCCCCACATTGACCAAAAAAAATATCATGTCTCGCTAAATGATCACCTAATCATGTGGCGTTTAGTTGTGTAGGGATTATCTTCATATAATGCAAATTCATTAAGTTCTTAGTAACATAGACATATCAAACTTGAATGTCTTATATCTATTTAGACTCTAAACGAAATCAATACCAAACCTAGTTTCTTAGTTTGATTACACAAAGGGCCTATTGAATTAAACCTGTCAAGTGGGTCGGGCCGGACCGTTTAAATGTGGGCCACACTGGGCCTAGTCGTAGTTAAGGGGCTGGGCTGGGGAAGGGAAAGGGGTGTCCGGCCCAAACCCTACCCGGATAGGGGGTACCTCGGGCGCTAACTGGGTCAGGCTGGGTTTTAGTTAGTGGGCTGGGCCGAGTGTTTGTTTTATTTATTTTTTTAAAATTCTATTACTAAAATAGACATTTACTACTAATAATAAAATTAACATTTACATCTAATGATAAATTTGCTAAACTAAAAAAAAAAAATTGAGTCATTGTCCAATTAAAAAAGCTAGTTGTTTTAAATGCAGTACGGCTTCCAACAGATCAAACTTCAAACGGTAGTATACAAATCTATATGCTCTGTATAATAGTTTATAATTGTTATATGACGTAAGATTTATTTGGCTATTAGTTGATAGTTTTAGCTTCTTTTTTAAAAAAATTGAAGTGGGCCGGGCCGGTGCCCCGATGGGCCATCCCCCGGGCTCACTGGTGGGCCGGGCTATCGGGTTGTCCACCTTGTCCTACCCAGCCCCCTAATAAATCCAACCTAGCCCAACCCCTTACCGCACTTATTCGGATCCATGCCGATGGTGGCCCGGCTCGGCCCACTTGACAGGCTTATATTGAATGAAGAGATTTGATCTTATAAGTCTTTCAATTCATAAGTTAAGTTCTTTTTACGCTCCCATGTGGCCACAGATTTTGAATTTAAACTTGAAAATTTGAGTTTTTAAAGTTGTGATTTTTGAAACTTAAAGTTATGTTTGGAAATGCATTTTACTTGGATAAATTTTGAAGTTTTGTGAGTGGAAGTCCCAAAACCCATCAGTTTTTGGAACTTGAAAAATTTCGAAGAAAGATTTTCAAAATATGATAAAAAAAAATCTATGGCTAAACGCTAGCTACATGTCTGGATGTCCTTGATTGTTTATTTTTCCGAATTTCAATTACAAATTTGAATCACAATTCATTTCAACCTATATTTCGTACTTATTTCACAAGACACATGAAAATATGTTACTTCACATAACATTCTTGACGCATATCCTGTCCCAAGTTCTTTTTACATTCTTATTAGTTTAACAACCAATACAAAATGTTGGAAATAATAACTTAAAATTGTTTAGAATTTGATATTTTAATCCATATCTAGTTAGTATTTATAGTCAAATTTATATAGGAATAGGTTTTTCAATTTATAGTTGATACGCTTAAATTACACATATTAATGGTATAACGCGGACATTGTCAAATATAGTAACCCAACGAGGTTGGGGTCGAATCCCATAGAGAATATGGTGTGAAAAATTTACTAAACAAGTATTAAACTAATCTTGCGGTCCTGGTGTATTCCAGAAAAGGGTTTTATAGTTGATTTGGTTTGTGGACTAATTTAAAGTGAATGGAAATTTAAAGTTGTAAATATATGGGTAAAAAGAACCAAGGTTGTGTCCCTGTTAGATAAAGTGTATGATCATGGGTATCGATCTTGATATACTTCTAATGGACTGTTTGTATGGATGCACTTAACCTCTATGTGAATCTGAATTATTTCCCAATAAGAAATGATTATTTCTTTCTATACTTTTTCCAAAGATAAGAAAGTATGCATGAAGAACGGTTAATTATGCCAAGTAAATTCCTCTTATTCCTAAGTGAATTTATTAAACAAGGTTTAAAGCCCTGAGTTCTTGTTATTTGTTCTTACCTAACCCTAGCTGTTTTCCCAAATAAACTAAAGTTTATGGCGTTAGCTAATGTTTGCAACCACTAACTATATGATGAAAATGAAGAACAAATAAACCCTAACAATCCATTATGCGTATATCTTTCACGATCCCCAATCAAACACACCCATCCTTGGGTTCACAACCTTAGTAAAGGTGATTAGCTACTCATGGGAACAATAAAAGATTGAAGATTGCATAATTGAATTATTGTATTGAACTTACAAATAAAACTTGAAAGTAATGAATATAATTGTCTGGAAATCTTCAAAAGCAATAACAACTCAAAAGTAATTACTCCAAGTCTAAAACTCCAGATGTCTGAAAAATAAAACCTAAACAAGTATTTATACAAGTCAAACTCGGAATAATCAATCCCATTATTGTTCCAGCTCGGCTTGCACTTTGACGGTTCATCTTTGCACTTTGACGGTTCATCTTTGCACTTCGACGGTCGTCGACATGCTCGACGACCACATCGACGATCTGAGTATGCTTTTTTCACTCTGCAGGAAATCCACCATCGAAGCACTTCGACGGACTGTCAATCATGTTGAAGGTGCAAATCGACGATCTGATGATTTGTTACTTCGCAGAAACTTATTGACGAGGCAATTCGACGGACCGTCGAGCATGTTGTCGGTCCGTACTTATGCTTATCAGAACAAATTGCCTATTTTCCTCATTTTTTCGCTTTCCGAGCATTCTAACTTCACAATACCTGTGCAACACACAAAACACATCAAACTAACACAAACTTGCTCGAAAACAAGTAAAACTTAGAGTTAAAAAGCATTGGATGTGCCAAAATTCCAGACACATCAATAGTCAACATAGGTTTCATATTATTATAAATAGGGATGCTACCAATTATTTTCATAACAAGAGAGATTGTGAAAATTGTAAAGGGCATTTAGAGATTCATAAAGTTTATAAATAAAATATTTTCCTTCAAATTGGTTTCAGAGCTTCTACGATCTTGGTAAAGAATCAAATAGCTTCTGGTGCCGGCGGCAGCACTAGCTAATATATGTCACCCGTCTGGCCAATAATTACGTAGGCAAACGTCGGGCCAATGATATATGCATGAAGAATAACAATGTTAAAAATGATTGGAAAAGATATTGCTAGTTTAAAAAAAAAAAAGATGAAAACAAATCTGTACAAGAGGAAGGAACGACCTTCTCTAAAAATTAGAGAAGCGGATTAAAGAAAAGAGTATTGTGACAAAGTGCACCAATGAGAGTTGGAGATAAGTGCTCCAACAATATGAATGTTGAAGAGAAAATGCTTCAAAAAATTATAGGTTGATGAGAAATTGCATCGACAAATTGGACTGTTGGAGAGAAAGTGCTCCAACGATTGTGAAGATTGAAAAGAAAGTGCTTCAACAATTGAAGGTTGATGAGAAAGTGCATCAACGGGGTTGGTGACAAGTGCATCAACGGGGTTAGAGACAAGTGCTTCAACAGAATTTGGTGTTGGTGACAAGTGCATTAACGGGGTTGAAGACAACTGCTTCAACCAAATTTGAAGGTTGGTGACAAGTGTATCAACGGGGTTGGTGACAAGTGCATCAACGGGATTGGTGACAAGTGCATCAACAGGGTTGAAGACAAGTGCTTCAACAAAATTTAAAGGTTAGTGACAAGTGCATCAACGGGGTTGGAGACAAGTGCTTCAACAAAATTTGGTGTTGGTGACAAGTGCATCAACGGGGTTGAAGACAAGTGCTTTAACAAAATTTGGTATTGGTGACAAGTGCATCAACAGGGTTGACGACAAGTGCTTCAACAAAATTGGAAGATGATGAGTCACGGTTGAAGAGAAAGTGCTTTAACAATTGATGGGTTGGAAATAAGTGTCTCAGCAATTTAAAGATGGTGACAAGTGGATGATCTAGAATTAGATATACAATTTTGAATTATGGGAGAATGTTGGAAATGATAATTCAAGAAATCAAAATTGGTTAAGATTTGATAATTTAATCAATGTTTAGTTAGAATTTATAGTCAAATTTATATAGGAATACGTTTTTCAATTTATAGTCAACATAGGTTTCATGCTATTATAAATAAAAATGCTACTAGTTATTTTCGTAGCAAGAGAGAATAAGAGAGATTGTGGAGATTGTAGAGGAGATTTAGCGATTCATAACGTTTATCAATAAAATGTTTTCTTCACAAAAGTTAGTAGATTATGATAAGTACTTTTTATAATGAAACTTTAGAACGTGTTCTGAAACTGGTTCTGCATCGCCACCTAACATTTATATATTTTTCTTTTTATCAATGCTCACTCAAATTATCTTTTGGTCACTCTTCTTACACATGAGTAGAGTTTAGGCACAAACGAAAAGGAGAAAATCCAAATGTGATAAAAAGAAAACCAAAAGCAAAATTAAGGAGAAGATAGTTAAGGTTTGGCAGCTTTGAGGTTATGTGATCCTAAAATTTGTTCCTATCAGACAGTTTCTGGTTTGTCATCATTAATAATTATTACTCCCTTCGTCTCAATTTATGCGATATAGTTTGATTGGATACGGAGCTTAAAAAATTAATGAAGACTTTTGAATCTAGTAATCTAAAATAAGTCAAAGATATTTGTGTGGTTATAGATCATCTTGTTAAGCGTAAAAGTTAAATTGTTGTCAAATAAGAAAATGTATCATTTTTTATTTTTTTGTACAGACTAACGAAGAAATAATTAGTAAGCTTTTCACATAGCCATTTCCTGCCAAATAAATTTGTCCCAAAAGCTTTAATAAATTTTAGAAATTCTATTTCTTCAATTCCTTGGTCAATATCTGTTGTTCTATTTTCTTAAAAGAAAAATTAGTGGTCATCTTGTTATCGTTTAGTAATGGTATTTACAATGTTGGCAATTAACTTTCTGAGTATTATGTTTCGTCCGTAGAATTGTTCTTCCGTGGCTTAATCAATGATGCTTTAATTTGTTGGTGCTTTGTCAATCTTGATTACCACAAGTTTTTTTCCCTTGCTTCTAACTAAAAAAAGGCACTCTCTTTATTTTGGAAAATATGGAAGAGAGAGGGGGCGATTGGAATATGTGAACCGGTTCTATATTTTCAAGGAATAACTTTATTCTTCCAATTTAACTTCGACTATTTTATTACAACTTATTTTCCTAGCCAGGAAAGTGTTTATGATTGTTTAAGCACATACTTGACTTTAATTATTCCACAAAATCTATTCATTTTTATAATATCTGTTTCATTAATTACACCTAGCACTTGGCAATCTGCACGTTTAAAATTTAATTGTATGATCAATCAGAATCAGTGTTCTTATACTAAAAAATTAAATATTAGCTCCTAAAAGCATATTGTTAGTCCAAAAGAATCGCTTTTTAAATAAATCATAAAATATAACTTGTTTCATTATTGAAACAATAATTTTGGTACTCCAAAGTCTAAACAAAATAGGCCCTACTTGGGATTAACTTATAGAAAAACTAAACTAATTAAACAGTGCGACGACTAAATAACGCGCTCCCGAAGGTAAGTCAAATCTATATATATCACCCCATCTCTATAGATGCAAATCTTTGGATAAAAAATTCACGGGTGCCCGGATTGGATATTGCTATTTAATTTGTATCTAATATTTAAATCGTTTTGAATTAATTTGAAACAACTTCATATATGCTGAGTTTGAACTGCAAACAAATTATCTAACATTTTAAAATGGCTGAAGTTCCAGCATTTCTGCCTGAAGTCTTAACCAACATTTATAAATTATTTAAAATTTAATCACAATTTAAAAAGCGGTTAGATATTGGCCATTCATATTCTCCGCTTCAAGCTTCAAAATATTGTGCCCTTAAGTTTAGCTTTTTTGTTTAAAACTTTAGGACATCGTGTACTTATTATTAAGTTTAGCTTTTTCATTCAAAACTTTAAGCCACTATGCTCTTAAAGTTAATTTTGTTCAGTTTAAAACTTCAGAACATTATGTCATGAAGTTTAGTTTTTTTTTTTTTTTTCCAATTCAGAACTTTTGAATTTCAGCTTCAGTATCTTGAAATTTAGTTTTTTCAGTTCAAAATTCAGGTTCATTGTGTCCTGAAATTCGAACTGTGCAGTTCAAACTTCAAGCATATGTTCTAAAGTTCAATTGCTGTGGTTTCCAACTTGAGACTGTTGGAGAATAAGAAAGAATAAGCAGAATGAGAAAGAAATAATGATCGATTTGATTTAGTTTTATGATTTTGATGACAAATGATGCCATATGTTCATGAAATTATATACTTTAGTTTGAACGTACACTTCAGGACTATGTGTCCTTCAGTTTGAACGGTGTAATTTAAACTAAACTAAGAATACGGTCATGAAGCTTATATAATTTGAGAGGCATGCTTGCTTGCAAGATGAAAATCCTCATTGATGTAGATACACTACTAAAAATGGGAATTTTCAACTGATGTTTTCGATGATATCGACCAAAAACGTTACCAACGAGTCAATTTCACATAGATTTCCTAACTGGACATCCGTTGGAAATTCTTGTTATTTTTATAGTTATATTAAGAAGAAGAAGCGAGAAGGTAAAATAAGAGAAGTGGACAGTGAAAAAGGAGAAGAAGCGAAGCGTAGTAGCGTACAATGCCGTTTTTAAGTATTGGCTAAACTTGAAATAATACGTAAATTTCTGGTTAAAACTTAAATAACGGTCCAAAATATGGCTACCTGTGCACTTCGTTCGTCATGAGGTGATAATACAAGACAAATCTCTGTATATAGTGTAAAACGATTTTTTTTTTTTTAATTTACCGACTAGAAGTAGCAGTACAACATTGAATTAAAAAAAAAGTTACTATCAAATTCGATCATTGCTGACTTTCCAGTTCAGTAAGATTCTGTAATTCTTCATTGAATTCGTTACAAATAAAGCACTAAACTTTATAAACAGTTGTTTAGTTTCAACCACAGCCTTCTTGCTAATGATATTGGATTATAAACCCTTGGATATTTAGCATGACATGTCATCATACAAAAGTTTGCTAATGATGTATACGTGGCATTGTAGCATTGCTAGGTTACCAATCATAGGGTTTCTAGAATGACCACGTCAAACTATAATTATTCTCCACGTAGTGAAGTGTAGTCTCTCTCTCCAACTTTTTAATGGAATCGAGGCTTCTTGATCTTCAGTGAGACAGTGTACACGTTTTTTGTCTTGTGCTTTAATTCGTATCATCATCTTGTTCTGATGATTTGATTATACAAAACTGTTTATATGATCCATCTAATCTGAATGGGACATATATTGCTCTTATATGGATGTCGTCATTCATTCAGCAATTTGGATCTGACGACGTTTGATAGTTTTGTAGTTTTATGTGGAACAATTTAAATTTCGAGAGTCAAATAGTTTAATTTTAAGCGTGAATTTGTGCATAAATTTTTTAATTTTTTGGAAATAAAACTAACATAATTGAAATTACATAAAAAGTTTTATAAGTCACAATAATTTATAATTTAAAATATATAAAAAAATTAAGGTTAAAGAAAGACTTGTTTGAATCTCGAAATACAAAAAATATCACATAAATTGGAACGGAAGAAGTATAAATTTATTCATATATTTATATTTTACTAGTCTCTATAAACGTACGGTTGGACGTTATTTGCCAATCAATCTCAATCATAGTATAAAATATTAAATAATATTATATGTAATTACAAACATTTATTTTATGAGTTACAAATATATTACTAGAGTATGTGATTGTATCTACATAGTACTTCTTTGAAATTAATGTTTTCGGTATTTATTTTCTTCTTCTTTTTCCCATATAAAAAATATGTTACGACTAAGATAATCCAATATTAGAGATTAAGTATAATAATCAGAAGAATAATTAAACAAAGAAACTTAGATTTCTTGTTCAATGTTTCTTTATATATGGCCTTTAACAAAATAATACTTAATTCTGAATAAGAAAAATAGCAATAGAGAATTAATAATACATTTTAAGAAATTTGCAGAATTTTATTATCTTCTTTCTGCATCCACACCAAAGCTTCAACAAAAAACCTTGGAAATATGATCTTTCTCTAATGATTCCTAATGTAAATAAAAGGGAAAAAATAATTCCAGAAGACTATCATTGTAAATTTAAAATACGTGACATTCTTGAAGAAACTTGGTCAGACGTTAAGACCATACACGCTGAAGGTAGAGCCCAACACCACTTCTATAAACTCTATAAATTCTCAACTAGGGGTGTACATGGACCGGGTTGGTTCAGATTTTTTAAAGACCAAATCAAACCAATTGCATCGGGTTTTTAAATCTATACATCAAACCAAACCAACAAAAGTCGGGTTTTTCAACCTCGGGTTTTCTCAGTTTTTTCGGGTTTTTTCCGGTAAAGTTTTCATACAAAACATATAACTTGTATTTCAAATATTTCTTTGGTCCTAGTAAGATACGACTATCTAATTAAGATATTTATTAAGAAAATAACACAAAACGTGATGAGAAATGACATTGTAATAAAATATTCAGCGAAAAAAATTAATGAAATTGCATAAAATAAAATTGTCATAATCTAAAAGTACTAAGTCATGCTACAATAAATACAACTAATTTATAAGGCATGTAGAAAATGATCATAATCTTAGGGGTCGTTTGGTTCAAAACAAATTACGCTGGGATAAGTTATGCTGGGATTAATTACGTTGGGATAAGTTATGCTGGGATTAGTTATTCTGAAGTTATTTTTTATTGACTGTTTGGTATGTTGGACTAAAAGTATTATACATTGGATAATTTCTAAAAAGAAGAGGTTTCTTCCTTATCCCGGGATAACTTATTCCACCCTGTGGCAGGTATAAGTTATCCCAGCACTATTTTTACTCCTGGGATAACTTATCCCATGATTACTAACCAAACGAGGGATAAGAAATTGCTAAATTCTTATCCCATGACTATTTATGTTTATCCTTCATACCAAACGACCCCTTAAAGTACTAAGTCATGCTAAAATAAGTATGGCTGATAAGTATTAATTACATGACTAGATATTAAAGAAAAAAAATAAAATTAAGTTATGTATTTTCACTTTTTAAACTAATATAAAACTAAAGAATAGATATCAAAATTATTGTCATTCCAGTGTTAGATATGAATTTCTTCTGTTAGCATTAGTATTGATTTGATTTTTGTTGAGTTTTATTTGAGTTACTAATATCATTGAGCTATAAAACTTATTAAACCATTCAAAATTCTAATTCCAAGCTTGAAATAATATGTTAAAAGACAAAAAACTATGAAAAAGTTAAAGAAACATTTATAAATTACATTATAAATAAATATTTCTATGTATAAAATATGTTTGAAATTTTATAAATGTAATGTCGGGTTGGTTTGATTCGGTTTGACTTTTTTTAGCTAAATCCAAACCAAACCAATAGTGTTCGGGTTTTTCTTTTTAAAACCAAACCACTAGTCGAGTTTTTTTCTCGGTTTGGTTCGGATTATCGGTGTGGTGCGGTTTGCTTTGTACACCCCTACTCTTAACTTAATTGAATTAGACAATTTAGAATTTGTGTTTAAATCAATAACTGGCTACGCTATGACATCTTTTTAATGATAACTCTGTCTGTTTCTAGTAGAAATTAAAGTTAACAATTTAAGTGTACAAAAGTCGTTCAATATTTGAAGGATATTTTGGTCAACCAACATTTATATTTGTGCTTTTATAATAACTAGTTTCTATGTTCGTGCGCTGCACGAATACCCCTTGTCGATTGTTAAATTAATAAATTTACTTGCATGTGGTGTGGTCACCTAATATCTAAATTTCACATAGTTTTTTAGAACCTTAAAAGATGAGTTCTCTGATTTTTCTAATTATAGGAGCTTTTAAAGCACTCTTTTATTTTCTCTACCGATAAGCTACTTGAAAAAATAATATTTGATGAATCAAATTAGTAATTGGCAAGCAGATGATATACCAGTTATTTCCTTATAGTTGTTGCCATTAAATAATTGTTAGCAATTTAAAGTATATGAGTCTTAAATTATTTCTTGATAACAAAAATCTCGGAACACATGACCCTATCGTCTAGGGTGTGCTAACGCAATTTGTTTTGGGGGTTTATGCTATACTATCTCAAAATACCTATAATAACTAAAAAAAAAAAAACTGCAAAATAATATCTACTCTAAAGATGAATTAATTTTTATTATCTAATACGGTTATTCATTTTATTTAAAGAAAAAATTGATAATTTTTAATGAGAAGAGGCAACTTGTGCTAGCAATAAATATATATTAATACATAGTAACAAAGGATTAGAATGTCTAACCGATAGTAACAAAGAGTTAGAAGATCTAATGGGAAGAAATAATACCGTTCAAGAAGTTCGCTGAATTTCCTTATCTTCTTTCTGAAGCAGTATCAAAGCTTAAAATTTAATACTCCTTAAAAAGTTTACCATGAAGAATGTGGAATATTGGGTTGTTCTATAGAAGTATTTGACTCCCATATCAAATTAAGTTGGAAGTACAATTCAAATTGAAAAAGAAAAGGAGATCAATTTTCTCAAAAAAAACAAAACAAAGGGAAAAAAAAACGCATGTTCATTCCTATAATATATTTTTGCATAAAGAACCTAGTAGTAATTGGATAATAATATTCCTAACGTATGTAAGTAATGTTCCTAGTAGAAATAGGAAAGTATGTTTAATAAAATAAATAGAATTAGATCTAAAGGGTATAAAAGTCGTTCAATATTTAAAGAATATTTTGGTCAATCAACATTTATATTCATGCTTTTAAAATATAGATAGATGTAAATATATTTTTTGTACTTTTACACGTAAAAAATCTAAAAATAAATCGCAATCTTTTTTAGTAGGATCTACGACCTTTTTTAGTAGGGTCATTTCGTACTATTTAAATTGAAAAAGGTTGTGTTCACACATTTTCTGAACGGTGGATACCTCTATCTCCAAGCTCTATCAATCCTTCCTTTGTTTGATTAATCTGAAAAGACAAATTGAATAGTATTAGCAAACTTTTGAGTAGAATAGTTTCAGCTTTAGCGAATTAATAGTTCACAAGTTTTCTTAGCAAAACCTCCCATCGAAATCTCTTTTTTATTTTCCTTTATTTCGTTCATTGTTATTGTTATCTTTTCAAAATTTGTGGTCTAAAGGGAAAGGATAATCAGTGGTGTGACGGTGTCACAATCTAAAGGTGAGTCCAAAAGGGTGGCTAGAACGTTAATAACATGTAACGAAATGATTGTCCATGTGATACTTGTCCAGACATCCATGTGTGCCCACTTTTGGTACCTTTTTCCTTTTTAACCTTATTTTGGCAAGTGAAATTGCTTTCTAGAATTTCAAAAGTACAAAGAAAGGGAAATTTTCAGTCGTTAAAGTTTAGATTTGATTGATTAATGAATAGAAAGAAAAGTAATGTTGAAGTAACTCAACCGTAACCACTATTCTATCAGTCAGAGATGACACATTTAGGTGTTTTGAATAAAAAAGATAAGGATTAGCAATTCAGAGTTGTTTAAACCACAGCTGTGGTTTATTTTTATATATATCATACTTCAAGTTGAGTAGCACCGAGACAGAGAACTTGAAGTGCTATTTCATGAGGATGATGTGGAAGTGAGGCTTGGTATCGATCTAGGTCATCCAAAAGAAGGGAAGTTTCAAATATCTTGGATCTATTATATAAGGAAATGAGGATATTGACTATGATGTCACACACCGTATTGGTGTAAAGTGAATGAAATGGAGGCTCGCTTCCGGAGTGCTGTGTGATAAGAAGGTGTCACCTAAACTTAAAGGCAAGTTCTACAAAGTGTTGGTTAGACCGACTTTGTTATATGGGGTGGAGTGTTGGCCAGTCAAGAACTCTCGCGTTCAAAGATAAAAGTTACGAAAACGAGAATGCTGCGATGGATGTGTGGACACATTAGGAGAGATAGGATTAGGAATGAAGATATTCGGGACAAGGTGGGAGTGGCCTCGGTGGAGAATAAGATGCGGGAAGCGAGTCTGAGATGATTTGGGCATGTGGAGAGGAGAGACACCGATGCCCTAGTGCGGAGGTGTGAGAGGTTGGTTATGAACGGTTTTAGGATAGGTACAGGGAGGCCGAAGAAGTGTTGGGGAGAGGTGATTAGACAGAACATGACACAGTTCTAGCTTATCGAGGACATGACCTTAGATAGGAGGTTATGGAGGAGACCCTTTTATACTAGTAGTCGTAGTTTTCCCCTATAGTCTCTTGTCCTTTATTTTATGTTACTATCTGTTGTATATTGAACTTCAATTATTTTATTTATCTGTGGTAGCTATTGCTCTCTTTTTTTTTCCCACACTGTTTTACCATGATTTTTTCGCTTTTGTTATTTCATTTCCATACTGCTTTAATTTGTTTGTCCTTATCTGACCTTTTTTTTCCATGCTTTCTCTTGAGCCAAGGGTCTTTCAGAAACAACTTCCCTACCTTCCAAGATAGGGGTAAGGTTTGCGTACTGTTACACCTCGGAAATTTCCCCGTGAACGTACAACGAATAGACTAACGAAGAATACGAGTATATGATGTTTTAATAAGAAGGGAACGACGATTGACGACCTTGAGTAGGATTTCAAAGGCAATTGCAATAAGAGATAGGTTATGCTCCACAACGACTACTTACGGGTCCTGAAAATGTGAAAAAGTTGCAGATTTGCACTTTGGTCTCATCGATGAAATACGGACCGTAAAGTGGTATACGGCCCGTAAACTGCCATGTCGTATTTCAACATACAAAACTTCAACTTTCTGCTAAATGTTCAAATGGTTAAATACGACTTGGAATACGGACCATAAATTGAAATACGGCCCGTAAACCGTGATCGTAAATCACCATGACCTCCAGCATACCTTTCTGGTTCTGTTGTGCTTAAATACGACCACGAAATACGACCCGTAAACTAGAATACGGACCGTAAACTGGGTTTACGACCACTGTGCACTTCAACTACTGTTCATTTCGGATCAGATTTTAAGTCATTAAAAAGGAGACCCAAGCTCATTAATTCATTTCATTTCCACGATACTTCTCTCTAGAAACCTCTAGAATATTCACCACTCTTCATCTATAAGAAAACAAAGGAAATAAAAGACCAATATCAAGGATCCAAGTGAATCAAGTGTATGAAACCTAGCTAAAGTTCATCTATCTCAAGAAAACCCAAGAGCAGTGAAGTAGGGTTTTGATGCTAGAGGAGTAATTTCATTCAAAGCTTGTTCAACCATCATCTAAGGTAAGTTTCGTGACTAAACCATGTTGTTAAAGGTATTGGAAGGGTAAGATACTTAAATTGTAGAAAGACATAGGAAATGCGTCATTCATGAGTGAATAGTGTCATGGTTGGATGGTAGTTGGGTTGAATCATGAATGTTGGAGTGTTGTGATTATGAATACGTTATAAATGACATTTAGGCCATGAAAAAAGTATTATATATGAGGAAACGCGATAGTAAGCTATAACCATAAATGTGGAGAAATTGAAGAGAAATGGTGGATTGTGGTCAATGCATATAAATGATGATTGTTGATTGCAATATTGTGAATGTTGTTGTGAGCGTGTGGGATTTGATATAGCATATGGGGAAAAGTAGTATAACAAAGGAAGTGCTGCCCAATTTTTCCTAGAAATAGTAGCGCGTTCTTATAGTCGAATTAACTAACGTTAGTGCGGATTCTCTCTTGAAGGTAGAAACGTGATATCGAAAGAGAACAAGCAAGCGATAGCGTAGTTAAACGTCAAAGGTATGTGAGGCTAGTCCTTTCTTTCTAATGGCATGAATCTCATAGCATGATTTTCCTTCCTCTTCATGAGTTCCTATATTCCGGATAGCTAAAAGCCCATATCTATGAGTGGCAATATAAGATAAGAGATACGATATGATGAGTCCTAGAATGATAATGATGTTATCTATTGCTTATACTCACCTTATGTGCTACTTCCTTCAAAGTGAGGCAGGATGTCAATAATTGCTCCATAATGAAATCGGGGGATCACGACCTTACGTCACCCCAATAAAGTAAAGTTGTTCTTAAGCCTTATGCATGTATTATGATAAGTATGTTATGATAAGCATATTATGATGAGCATGTATGATGATGATATAACACCGCGCCTATTTGGTCGGGCAGTCACCGCTAAGGCGGGCAGCTATACTATACACTATGGCCAAATGGCATGGGCAGACACCACTAGTGGGCGGTATGAGATGATACCCCAGACTCGGGAGGCCTGGACGCAGGCTGATGTTATGATTATCACACTGATCCTATATGGACAGGCAGCTTATATGTACTTATGAATACATGACATGATGATGATTATGAGTAAGTCAGCATGTATTATTTTCCTTATACTTGACAGTCAGATACAGATGTTCCATATCGATGTTTCCTTTATATCATTGCCTTATTTCATTGTTTATGCCTCTCATACTCAGTACAATGTTCGTACTGACGTCTGTTTTCTTTGGACGTTGTGTTCATGCCCACAGGTAGACAGGGAGGAGAGCTTGACCCAGATTCGTAGTAGCTGTCAGCCGATTGAAAGCACTCCTTTGTTCCGGAAGTGCTTGATTATTCTTTTGTGTATATTCATGTATATGTATTTTGGGCATGATGGGGTCTTGTCCCGTCTTCATGTTTAGCACTCCAGTAGAGGCTCGTAGATACGCAGTGTGGGTTAGATGGTCTCACGAATTGTTGCTATGTATATGTATATATATTATTATTATTATTTTGATAGCCGAGAGGCTTATGCATATAAAAGTATTTTATGCTCTCAAATGAAAAGATGATTTTCTTATGTTCTGAGTATAAATTGATAAAAGAGCATTAAATGAGTAAGATGAGTAGTAGAACGAGTGGTGCTCGGTGGCTAGCCCCGGGTACCCGTCGCGGCCCCTAGCTGGGTCGTGACACGTACACTCTATCCTCCCTAGACCCCACATTGTGAAATTTCACTGGATATGTTGTTGTTGTTGTACTTTATGTTGGATAATGTTTTTGAAATTATTAATCCAAGATAAAGTAATATATACTATTCTCTAAAGCTTTTCTTCCAAAGCTTTTTAAGAAAGTCAAGATTAAAATTAAACATAAAAGCCCATCCTAGATCTCGTTTTAGCCAAACACATGTTTTATACTGTGTATTTTATATTTGTCCAATAAAATAAAATCTATCAATAAAAGTGTATCTACTAAATAATCTCGTATTATATAATCTCGCGTTATAATTTTGGTATAATGTATTTGCAAAGCAAACAATCCCTTACTTATCACTGCATTTCTGCAACATTTTGATTGGTCGCTATAGAAAACTGTTCTTCATGCATGCGTGACATGACGGATTGGTACTTGGTAAAATTGTGATCATACATATATCTGCTTTCCCCAACTAGATACTGATTTTGAAAAGAAAAAGAAAAGCTTTTACAGAAATTTCGAATTTCTCGTTTCTTCAAATTTTATAATTATCCAATAATAATTCCAATTCCTTGTCTCCGAAAAAACATGTTCAAGTAAGCTTTTCCGAAAAAACATTACCAATAAATTATCCAAATTATATGAAATTATATGGCGCTAAAATGAAAATATGTAAAATATTAGAGTAAGCTTTTATGTGATTGTTATACCCCAATTTAACCGGAGTCAAAATGGTTTACAACATCCCGGTAATTCCGGGGATAATTAAAGTTAGGGAGTCGTCACCTAATTATTTATAGTGAATTAGGACACCTAAAGTTCATTAAAGTTATTTTCTAAAGTAACTCTGTTTTAAGGTCTACTAACTTAAGATTCTAGGTAAGAGTTCAATTAATCTAAAGGGAAGGTATTAAGCACCCTTTAAGATCCATTAAAAATGGTTAACCGACCGGACTTACGTTGAAAAAATTGAGGCTGATTGTTATGTACAAATGTGGAAGCATTTTAAAAAATACAAATATCATATGAAAAGTAGTGAACTAAATAAAGTTTAGGTAAAACGTTTGTGTATTTCGAAAATTGTGATTAGCTTAACATGAAAGACTTATGAAAAGACTATTAGTTCAATATAAACTATGCAAAGGTTGTTTTAACAAATACATGTTTCAAATGTTGGAAAGAGCTAAAGTGAAAAAGTTATTCATAAAAACTAGTTTGCTTTTTTTTTATTTCTCAAAACAAGCTAACGTTAGTGTGTAAAATTTGTGATATTTTGAAAGAATATCTTTTTCTTTCTAACTAAAAAAAGGTACCAAACTCACAAGAGGAACAATTAAACTCTACTTGATTTAAGACCTAAGCTGCTGATTAAGACATCCTAAATGGGACTTAGTTAAAATAAAGCAGTTAAGCATTTTATAATAACCACACAACTAGGTAGAATGTTAGTCACACCAAACATGTAAACAAGCAGCATCAACAAATAAATAAATAAATTAGCCAAAATAAACTCCCGACAGAAAGATTTGATTATTTTGTAATTCTCTTTGAGCGATGTAAAACTGGAAATGATCGAGGATGCACGGGCTCCGTGTGGTAGCGGCGTCGTTGAGTCTCAAAGTGAGACTCTTCGGCTCCGGTGTTCATGCAAACAAAGAAAAGTAACAGAAGATTAGAGTAACGATATGGTTCTTTTTTATAAAAAAAAAAAAAAAAACGAAGTAAAGTAACACTATCATTCAATTCACGACCCATAAATTCAAGAAAGCCACTACGAACATATACATGAATAAGGACCTTAAAGACATGAACAATCGATCAAATTTTTGCACTAAAATCTACATATGAATAACAAAGAAACACACTCAGTACCCTATGGAAGTCACTTTCTTAAACCATAATATGAGCAGCCAGCACTTGGAACAAATTTTAATATTTAGAAATATATCAAATCAAGCTCTTCAAACACCAACTAAGATTAAGTAACACCAATTGCAGCCCGTGAATTAAAACAGAACATGTTTACTAAAAATATAGAACTTGAACAGAGAATGATACTTTATGTTTGAAATACAAATGATTTAACACTTTGCAAATATAGAAAAATACCTTCGAGTAGTAATCTATTCAAAGCAGAGAACATCCATTTCCATTCGAACAACTCAGAAATCAGGTTTCGACAAATTACAAGGAGAGATTAACCTTAAAATACTACTAAACATCATTTCCTGAATAGAAGACTAGTAAAGGAATCAATAACTTCAATTGTTCTAAGCCAAACATCTACAAATTTCTTCTAGCCAAGCTAAAAAAAGATCTGTCAAAAACTTAATCCTACCAGTAGCTAATAAAATTCTTGCTCTACATTCATTCTAGGACTGCAAACACTAAAACTAATGTCTTCAACAACCTTAGCCCTTAGCTAGCCATCCAGATTAAGCAAACTAAGAACACAGTCCATTTTTTCAGGAATCATTGGCACTTTCTAATCTATACGTCCAAACAAAAATCTAATCTCCCAAAAATGAAGCTGGTATTTCCACAGGAAAGGTCAACATTGACGCGCATTTGAACTTATGCTGCTTATATTCGTTCCTTACAGCGACTAAAGAACCTCCTCTTCTACTTAATTGCAAGTCGTATAGGATAAGAACACATTCCTAATGTCATAATTCTAGGAGTGTGAAAAGTTTAATAATACAAATGAGAGGAAACCTATCCAGCACATGATTTTAATTCATCTATATATATATAGCAGAACATATATTCGCATAGCATGAATGATGGAACTGCAGGGGCCTGACTTCTGGATATCTCGACATAAGAAAGAACTTCATTTCTTAATAATTAGATCAGTGGTTATGGGTTAATCTTAGACCAGCAAAGAAGAACAATGAATATTTGATTTTTATGATTTCTAAATGAGCAAAATTAGAACAGCTAAAGTGATGACAGGGAACTTTGAAGCATCGAAAATCGACAAGATATATGCAGCTAACGATATCCTCGCAATGTACATAGAGCAGAACATATTTGGCTGACCATCTAATAGTTACATTTTGACACTATATAACTAGAAACGAACTCGTCGCAACACATTATCCTTTTAAAGGGAACAGGACAGGGGTTACCAATACATTGATAACATGATTTTTAAAAAAGGGATGAATTAAATCCAAACGACACAGGTATCGACAAGAGGGATGTTCGACGTCTATTCTCACGATACATCAATACAACAGGTGTCAAAAAATATCAACACAGGCATCAAATACACGACATTAACGTTCCGAAGGCATGATTTTACAAAAGAGAACTCTGATTCATGATTTTATCTCAAACGGGCAGATTCATTACACTAACAGTGAAAGAAAAGTAGAGAAAAAATTGAAGCTTAAGATTCACCAACCTTTTATGGGTGCAGTGAATGGGGTGTTGGCCTCGAATCTACACTCGCGTTATGGAACAGACCCGAACCTCGACGAACGAAAAGTTTTAAAAATCTCCAGGTTTAGAGTAGTAGTCCGAAGATAAAGTGTTACGTATATGAGATTTACAGGATGTTTCTCTCTCTCCCCCTCAAGAATGAAGAATAGGGTTCTATTTATAGAACCCTCAAATAATAGGGTTTGAACATTTTTGACGATGTGGTACGATAATTTGAATTGAAATGGGTTAAATTTTGGTTTCAAATCCGAATCTCGTCTAGAGTAAAATCGAAAATGAAACTGAAGAAAAAGCCAAAAGGGGTCAGCATATTACCGTTGATTCTCTGTGAAGAAAACAAAATCAATAACACCTTTGCCCGAAATGGGGAGGCAAAGGTTGCATACGATGAAAGTCGCTTGAATTTTATCAGGAAATGATATTTGAATGCTGGCTCACGTGGGATTTTTGGAGCAGTTTATAGGAAAATCTTTAAGGCTGGATTTTGAAAAAGAATAGCCATTTGATTGGGCATGTGAACAGATCCCTTATGCTTCAGCAGATCAGATTTCGGCAAAGTATTCTTGGCTCTTTGTGGTATTCTTTGTTTGACCAAAAATTTTTTAACAGAAGAGATAGAGGAGTGGTCAAGCTATTGATATCGAAGTTACACAAAAATGGTGGAACAAGGTCTTGTGATGGTGAAAAAAGGTGCAGCAGTCGTCCAAAAATGGAAGGGAAGGAGAAGAAGACGACAAGGTGTGTGGCTGCTGTCTTTTTTTGTGATGAAGAGATTAGGGATTTAATCTAGATAGTGGGTCGGGTTAAGTTATTAAAGTATATGGGCTGGTCTGTTAAAAAATATGGACTGGTCACGAATTGGGCTCGTAAGAATGGGCTTCGAATAGCTGAATTTGTTGGGTATTTTCTTCTTCTAATTAATTCCTTTTGGGCTTCTTAGTAATTAACTTCTACAACTTCTAAGTGATTAACTTGTATATATATTATGATGATAATTAGTAAAAAATAAGGACTTAATAAAATATTGGCTTATGATTAATTTAACGGGTACAAATCCTAAAATGTCATGATGACAAACCATTGATAGTAAAACAGTGAAGATATAAGCAATAAGAGGGATAACGATATTAATAGTAGTAACAATAAAAAAAATAATAGTGAAAATAAAGTATTTAGCTCGTTAATAAATTTAGAAGCCCAAGGAGATAAATTGGGATAAACGAGGGACAAAATTGGGTGTTAACAGTAATTATATTAGGTTTTAAATATGTTGCGTCGACATTTGCCTTTTATCTTGATATTTTAATTTGTTGTCATATTTTTCTTGATATCATGTTTCAAATCCTTTTCTTTTGAGTTGAGTATCTATTAGAGAAAGCCTCTCTATCCCATAAAGATAGGGCTAATGTCTACATATATCTTACTCTCCCAGATCCACTTGTAAGACTACATTGGGTGTGTTGTTGTTTGTATCAGCTTTTAAATATATATATATATATATATATATATATATATATATATATATGTTAAGTAAAAGAGAAAAATGGAGACTCGTGTAGGGTACCAAATTTTGGTGGTTTCCTTTCGCAATGAGCTCTCCATCTCTATTTGTCTCTTGAAGAGACTCCGAGTGACTTCCAAATATGTTGTGTCGCTTTCTCCATTTACACTAACAGTAAATTTTATCTTATTATTTTTATCAGATTATTTATTAACTTTTATCAATATAATTACCTAATTAATAAGTGTATTGATTGTACAAATATTTTTTTATACCATCAATCGATAAAATTTAAAGTCAATTTTATTTAATACGGTGTATACCTAGCTAGTATAAATATGTTAAGTAGCATGACCATCTCTTCCTGTTTCTTCCTCCATCTTACTATTTGTTCTTTCTCATTCAAAAAAGAATGGAAAAGGGTCAGATTTGCTCTTGTCTCTCAGAAAAAAAAAACTATATTTATTTTTCGTTATACTGTTTTGATATATTTGTCTTTTTTATCCAAATTTAGGGTTATATTTGCCCTTGTACTTTCAAAAGAAGTCATATTTATCCTTATTTCGTTAAATCTCATGACCGACCTTAATTTTCCTATGCTAGTGACTTTTTTTTAACTAAATCTACTCACTCATTTAAATTCTTTAAACCTCCTACTTAACTAGAAATACTCGATAGTTTGAGTTAGGTGACGTTCTGCTGTTTCAATTGGTGTCGGTCACTCTATATATTATTGACTTAACTAAAAACGAAACATCTCATAATATACTTACGGAAGGTCAAATTGTATACGGTAAAAATCGGATATGCGCAAGATCGGTGACACCAGGGCCGGGAGTAAGATCAAATGAGCACGAGTATGATCAGTCTTTTCTTCAGACTGGGGATTGCACCAGATGTAGCTGATCCGAGAAAAGAGAAGTAAATCTGTTGGTCCGGTGTCTCCAGACCAAACTATGCATTGTCGTTAGCCCGGTTTCGCCAAGTCAAGTTCTCGTGGCCGTTAGCCCGGTTTCTCTGTGTCCGGATTGAACGTGGTCGTTAGTCCGGTTTACCAGCTGCAGAACAGCCACGCGTCAAGATCGTTCTGCCATTTTGTACTGACAACCGTACGGGTGTCAGACCGTACAGTCCTATCTTATCCTATTAGGGTTTCTTTATTCCAAAAGGGCTTTGTGTAGTATGAAAGTCCCATGAGGCAAAACTATAAATAGAGGACATTTCCCTACTTTTAGGGGTTAGCTTTTTGAGGTCTAGAACATTGTAATAGCAAATATATATTAAAGCATTATCTCTCTCTCTCTCTCTTTAGTCCGAATCAGTGGATCTTTGTGGTTTTTGTTTATTCTTCTAACGCCATTAGCTTAATCATCTATAGCAACATATTCATTCAAGGAATTGATAAATATTCATATATACATATTATAGCACGCAAATCCATAAATATTTTTCATAAACCCAAATAGATTAAAGTTATCCACATATCCTATACCTCACTTACAAATTTAATTTTTACCTAAATTCGGGGTAAACAGTTTGGCAACCACCGTGGGGCTAGGATAATAGTGGTTTTTTAATCTTGGCTTCTATCTCCTACCCGTTGGATTAAGAAATCTTTTGTTGATCTCTGTGAAAACGGACCAAATGGCAAGCAGTGGGCAATCTAGTCATGTCAACAACAACGAGATTGTGGCCGAAAACGAGAACAGTGGGCTACGGGACCTACCAGTAGATCCCATCGACCCAAATTATGTTGCTTCGAGGGAAGGCCTCAATCAGCAGTAAACTGTGAACCGGGAGAATGCCACCCAGCCGGACACTGATCTCTTAAATACTCATAATTCAATTACTTTATCCCGGGCACAAGGCCGGAAAGTACCGAATACCCCGGATGAGGTTAACTTACATTTAATTTTTGAACTGTTGTAGGAACAGAGAATCGCCATCGCCGAACAAGGAATCACAATAGCTCAGCTGCAAAGTAAAAATGATAAAGCGACCCCGGAGAGGTCGAAAGGCGTTGCTGAACCAAGAAGGGATGAAACACAAATAGTCGAGAGTAATGGATCGGGAGCCGATTCATCCACCGAAGTTCTGAGAATGCTCGAAACATTGGCAAAGCGGGTAGACTCAACTGCGAAGAGGGTGGAAACATATAACTCTCGGGTGGACCAGATCCCGAGGGCTCCGCCTATTCTAAAAGGACTGAATTCAAAGAGGTACATTCAAAGGCCTTTTCCTCCAAGTGCGGCTCCAAAATTGACCCCGAAAGGGTTCAAAATGCCGAATATCCAGAAATATGATGGCACAACGAACCCACAGGAGCACGTGACTTCATACACCTGTGCGATAAAAGGCAATGACGTCGAAGAGGATGAAATTGAGTCCGTGTTGTTGAAAAAGTTTGGGGAAACCCTATCGAAGGGAGCATTGACTTGGTATGACCATCTGCTCGAGCATTCAATCACTTCTTTCGAAATGCTCGCGGATGCGTTCATAAAAGCCCATGCTGGAGCTAAAAGGTGCAGGCCCGGAAGACGGATATTTTCCCTATAGCCCAAAGGGACGATGAGTTGTTACGTGAATTTTTCAACCGGTTCCAAAGGGAACGGATGGAGCTCCCTCCGGTTCCGGAGGAATGGGCTGCACAAGCTTTTACCAAAGGGCTTAATCCTCGGATCTCGACGGCCTCGTTCAAACTAAAAGAAAACTTGCTGGAATACGAGGCTGTGACCTGGGCAGATGTCCATAACAGATACGAATCAAAGATTCGGGTAGAGGATGACCAACTTGAACTTCCCCCAGGGCCCATAAGTATGAGCAAAAGCTCTGAGAGATCGAGGAAAAATTACGAGTCGGAGTCAAGACCATCAAGGGAAAGGTATCGTCCATACTCTCATTCGGAAAAGCCAAGCTTCAGGTCGGAAAAATCAAGGTTTGGTCCCAGTCAATTCTCCGATCGGGGTGATAAACGGACCGAGCGCCCGTCTTACATTCGAGGTCTATCATTTAGGAGTGATGCCGGGAGTTCGGCTAGCAACAAAGACCTACCGAGGATAACGGAGTACAACTTTAGCATCAATACCTCGGATCTCGTCTCGGCCATTGGTCGTATCACTGAAGCAAGATAGCCGAGAGCACTGAGATCAGATCCGGGTCAACGGGACCCGAGCGTGATGTGTGAGTACCAGGGAACTCATGGGCACAGAACTGAAAATTATCACCAATTGAGGGAGGAGTTGGCTCGGTTATTGAAAATTGCCACCTTCGAGAATTCCCGGTGGAACCTCAGCATATAATCAACATGATAATCGGAGGTACAGATGCTCCTCGAGGGCCGGTGATGAAACGGACAAAGGTTACCGTTGTGCGTGAGAAGCGCAGCCGGGATTACGTACACGAGGGTTCCATCTCCTTCAGCAATGAGGACGCAGAAGGCATCATTCAACCACGGAATGATGCGTTGTTAATTTCTATGCTTATTTTTAAATCACAAGTTAAACGTATTTTGATTGACCCAGGTAGCTTGGCCAATATCATCCGGTGGAGAGTGGTTGAACAGCTAAGGCTACTCGATTAGATTGTACCGGTAGCTCGAGTGTTTAGTGGGTTCAATATGGCGAGTGAAACGACGAAGGGGGAGATTTCTTTGCCGGTCAACATTGACGGCACCATTCAACAGACGGTGTTCTATGTCATCGAATGGGATATGAAGTATAATGCTTTGCTTGGCAGACCGTGGATACATAGCATGAGTGTTGTGCCATCGACATTACATCAGCTGTTGAAATTCCCAACACCGGAGGGGATAAAAACCATCTGAGGTGAACAGCCCGCTGCAAAGGAGATGTTCGCGGTCGAGGAAGCGCCACTCTTTCCCAAAAAATTGGATCCAAAAGATGATGAGTCAGTCAGTGGCAAGGACTCTAAATAGCAACTAAAGTGTGCGGGTTCGACAGCGGAGCAGAAGAGGAGGCCCATGGCAGAGCCAAAATATGCCTTCGTAAAGGATGAGGTAACAAAGCTTTTGAAAATCGGCTCTATCCGGGAGGTAAATACCCGGACTGGCTAACTAACGTAGAGGTGGTGCCTAAAAAAGGTAATATATTTAGAATGTGCATTGATTATAAGGATTTAAATAAAGCATGCCTGAAGGATTCATTTCTGATGCCTTACATCGATAGAATGATCGATGCGACGGCCGGGCATGAGATGTTAAGTTTTCTCGATGCTTACTCCGGGTACAACTAAATCCGGATGCACCCGGAGGATCAAGAGAAAATATCCTTTAATACCCGGTACGGGACTTACTGTTACAATGTCATGCCCTTCAGATTAAAAAATACCGGTGCAACTTACCAACGCCTAGTTAATGGGATGTTCGAAGAACAGATAGGCAAAACAATGGAAGTTTATATTGATGACATGGTAGTCAAGTCCCTGGAAACAGAGGACCATTTAAAACATTTGTAGGAAACCTTCGATGTACTCCGTAAATACAACATGAAGCTTAACCCGGAGAAATGTGCCTTCGGTGTCCGATCGGGCAAGTTCTTGGGTTTCATGGTGTCCAACCGGGGAATTGAAATTAACCCGGACAAGATTAACGCCATAGAGGATATTAAGGTGGTAAATAACGTCAAATGAGTGCAGAGGCTCACCGGAAGGATAACAGCGCTGAGTCGGTTCATATCGAGATCTTCGAATAAAAGTTATCATTTCTTTTCCTTATTAAGGAAGAAGAATGACTTTTTTTGGACACCGGAATGCCAAAGAGCCATGCAGGAATTGAAAAAGTACTTGTCCAGCCCGCCTCTGCTGCACACACCGAAAGCGGATGAGCAGTTGTTTCTCTACCTTGCAGTATCCGAGGTAGCGGTAAGTGGTGTTTTGGTCCGAGAAGAATCGGGTACGCAATTCCCTATATATTATGTGAGTAGAACTTTAGGGAATGCGAAGACCCGTTATCCCCACCTTGATAAGTTGGCTTTGGCATTGGTAAGTGCTTCAAGAAAGCTCAAACCTTACTTTCAATGTCATCCGATATGCGTAGTAACTACTTATCCTCTGAAGAACATCATGCATAAACCAGAATTGTCGGGTAGACTGACCAAATGGGCCGTAGAGATTAGCGGATATGATATCGAATATAAACCCCGGAGTATGGGGACCGAAATAATCGAAGCAAATAGCGACTCTCTCTTGGTCGTTAACCAAGTAAATGGCGTATTCGAGGTTAAGGATGAACGAATGCAAAGGTATCTGGAGAAAATCCAAGTGATACTATGTCGGTTTAAAGAGTGGAATGTGCAGCATGTACCCAGGGAGCAGAACAGCAAAGCCGACGCATTGGCCAATTTGGGCTCTTCAGTCGAAGGGGAAGAAATCAACCCCGGCACTATAGTGCAGTTGATGAATTCGGAGGTAGAAAACGGGCATGCTGAAATAAACACGATGGGTCTAACTTGGAATTAGCGCAACAAATACATCGACTACTTGCAAGATGGAAAGCACCCGAGTGACCCAAAAGAATCACGGTCACTAAGGACAAAAGCAGCACGGTTCTGCTTAATAGACGACCAATTGTATCGACGGTCTTTCTTCGGGCCCCTGGCCAAGTGTTTGGGTCCCGGAGAAACCGATTATGTGATGAGAGAGGTCTACGAGGGGACCTGCGGTAATCACTCCGGTGCAGAATCCTTAGTTCGAAAAATTATCAAAGCCGGTTATTACTGGAACCGGATGGAGGAGGATTCGAAGAATTTTGTCCGGAAATGTGATGGGTGTCAAAGACATGCCCCGATGATTCATCAACCCGGGGAGTTGTTACACTCGGTGATATCACCTTGGCCCTTCATGAAGTGGGGAATGGACATTGTTGGTCCTCTTCCATGGGCACCAGGTAAGGCCCGTTTTATTTTGTTTATGACTGACTATTTCTCCAAATGGGTTGAAGCGCAGGCCTTCGAAAAGATTAGAGAAAAGGAGGTTATTGACTTCATATGGGACCACATTACTTATCGTTTCGGCATCCCGGCTGAGATAACTTGTGATAACGGTCCTCAGTTCATTGGCAGCAAAGTCAATGATTTCCTCGAAAGGTTGAAGATCAAGAAAATTGTATTAACTCCGCATCACCCAAGTACAAACGGACAGGCAGAATCCACGAATAAAAAAATAATTCAAAATCTAAGGAAAAGACTTGAAACATCGAAGCATCACTGGAGGGAAGTGCTACCGGAGGTATTGTGGGCTTACAGAACCATATAAAAATCAAGCACGAGAGAAACGCCTTTCTCGTTGGTCTACGGGGCCGAAGCCCTCATCCTCGTAGAAGTTGGTGAACCGAGTCTCCGATTCAGATACACCACCGGTGAGTCAAACGAGGAGGCCATGGCTGTAAAACCCGACCTCACGGATGAACTTCGCAAAAACGTGTTGGTCCGTATTGCAGCCCAGAAACAGAGAATAGAAAGGTACTACAACCGGAGGGCCAATTTTCGACATTTCCAAGTTGGAGACTTGGTGCTTCGAAAAGTTACTTTGAACACCAAGAATCCAAACGATGGAAAGTTGGGTTCGAATTGGGAAGGGCCGTACAAGATAACCGGAATAACGGGTAAAGGGTCGTATCTGCTGGAATCCATGGATGGACAACGGTTGCGCAATAACTGAAATGTGGCTAATTTGAAGAGATACTACTGCTAAGGTATGGAAACCAATCCTTGTGTTTATTTTTTGTTTATCTTTATTTTTTGCAGGAAGTCGAGTAACGGATGAAGTTAGGTGCTAGGTCTGAAAACACGTGTTGCACTCTTTTCCTTAGTACGGTTTTGTCCCAAAATGGGTTTTCCGAAAAGGTTTTTAATGAGGCAACAAGTACAACGTGTTACTTGATAAAAACGAGGATAAGTGTCCCGAAACTCGGGGCTATACCCTACGAGTAGGACTTGATAGTTCTTACCCGATCATGCATCTCGGATAAACACTAGGGGACTACTATACTCACATCGAGGCTTGCCCCGGTTAATAGAAAACGAAGCAGCTCAACAAAGCAAATGAACGCTGTTAGGTGCTACCCCGGAGAAGTCCTCAAACTTTTGTATTTCTTATCTTCGTCCAAAACTGGACCTTCTGTATTAGGTTTCGATGTAAGGACCAAACGATCAGAACGAATCGTGTCCACTTAGTAGTTGCTATGGCAAAAACAGAAGGAAACGGACGAAATCTTCATATCATGTACGTGCAAGTACTTGCAACATAAAGATTATTGAAAATTCAGATTATTGCATTTAGGATATGTCTTCTTGTTAAACACCCTACCCCGATGATTACCACCGAAATTCAGCATCATTTTGTCTAAATACCTTATACCGGGGACTATAGTTGAAATTCGACAAAGGCAACAAGGTCGCATTGAACCAAGACAAAATCTTTTAACACCCTCGAATGGGGACTGCTATATCAAAAATTGATAAGGCAGGGATTCAGGTGTCCGAACCTAATCTATGATAAGTAAGCTGTTGAAAAACATCGGCCTTAAAATACCTAACGTGATTCGGAGACGTCAGAATTCACAGAGCATAAATAAGTCCCACGGGAAAACCACTTGACCAAATCCCCGAACAAAATGTACTGGACGAAAATAAAAGTCTATATTTAGGCACAGTCCGGAAAAATGACTCCGAGCCTTTGTTTGTTCTTTAACGAGACTGGCGATTAGGGAAAAAGTCGTAACGAGCATTGAGGTAAAAGAATAAAGGGAATCGGAAAGAAAAATGCACATTCCATATATGAAAGTTTTTACATCCGAAATTTCTACACAACTAAAAAACAAAACGAGCCAAAAAGGCAGAGGCAAAATAAAGGCTAATTCAGGCCCTGGTCTACCCGGTGCGACTGGAGCCGGAGTGCTCGGATACCGTTCTCTCAGAATCCTCAGAATCGGTATCGAGGGCTCTCTTGGCTTCCTCCTCGATCGTTCTGGCTTCGAGTATCGGGGCCGGGAGGTCCCCAAATCCTTGTTAGGCTTGCTCAAGGGTGGCCCTCCGGGACTTCCACCGTTCATACTCAACCGCAATCGTGGTATAAGCCTCGGCAGCCTCCACATTCTTAAGAGACTCAGCTATGTCGACCTCAGTTTGGGCCAATTTAGCCACTAATTTCGACCTCTCTTCATCGAGGATTCTTTGAACTTGAGTAGCCGACTCAAGCTCGCCCTTCAGAATGTCATTGGCATCGGCTGTCTCCTCGAATTTGGTTTTGAGCTCGTCACATATCCGGGCCCTATCCTCGGTTTTCTGTTCGAATACCCTTAACTTGTCCTTGTACTCAGCATTCTTGGATTCAAGCAGCCTGTGCCTCTCGGCCATCTTCACGGCATCAGCCTTGACCGAGTCCAGCTCACTCCGAAGTTGAGAGATAGTGGCCTCGAGTTCATCGAGCCTCGAAGAAAAACGGGCATTATCTTGGCTAAAGTCGACCTTGTCCGCTTTCAGGAGCCGGTTCTTTTCGACCATTCCAGCCAACTCAGCCTTCAACTGAAGATTTTCAGCCTTGGTTGCTTCGAGCTCGGGTTGAAGGTTGGAAAGGGCAGCTGCCCGGTTCAATTGATCCTCCTTTACTTGCAAAAGGTGCTGGAACTTCTCCGTTTCCCGGCCCTGGGCATCCAGCTGGCCCTTAAGGTCGTCAACCTCTTGCTAAGCACGGATGAAGGCCTCATTGACGAGCACCACACTCTGTAAAAAAGAAACGAGAAGTTGAACTTGGATAAAACTGGAGCTAAAGTTCACATTGAATTATGGAAGGATTGGGTGATAAGCTTACCCGGTTGCCCACGTGCATGCCCTCGTTAATAAGACTCTGCCAGGGGACTCCGGCCATCTTCCGCTTATCCAAGTCCGAGATAAGGGGCCTCAGATAGCTTGCAATTCCCACAGGACGGGACAAGAAACTGCAATCCTCGGGGACAGTAACCACGGCCGACCTTGTCCTTCTCGGTTCCACGCTCGGGGCCGGGAAGACACGTTCTAGGCTTTCTCTTGAACCAGTTTCGGTGGACCGACTAGCTGCCCTCATGACCCGTGGGATAGGGATATGTCCGAAATCGGCTGCTTCCTCGGTAGCAGGTGGTGTATCTGAGAACATGTCATCGAGGTTATCTAACCTCGGCGCAGGAGAAGTTGGAGCAGCACCAGCGGTCTCAGTAGAGGCAGGTGCCTCGGATGTTACAGCTGGGTCACCACCGGGCAGTGGGTCGGTATCCACTGGAGCCTTGGTGTCAGGGACCGGCTCAGCTCTTTGTTCGGCCTCAACAGTCGAGGCGAGCTCGGATCTTCTAGTCCTTTGCAGGGGAGTCTCCTCAGATGAAGCATCACCTGAAATGTCAACATATTCAATTGACCTTAGAGGAGTCGGATAAAGAACTTCTTCCCCACCTGTGTGCAAAGCCGGAGCTGAAGGTCCTTCCCCGGCTGAAGGAAATGGCGGAATGGTGGCTTCCTCCTCCGAAACAGAGGCGACTGAGGGGACTACACCGACCCTTCGAAGAAGGAAATCAGGCTCTGCTTCATCCCTTAGATTCCGAACGACGCTCCTTGCCCTCTTCTTCGGTTTCTGCTCTTTGTCCGAGGGCTTTCTCCGCCATTTATTGGCAGCAGCAATAAGATGAGATGTCCCTACTAAATCAAATTCAGGTACCGGCGCAGCAGGCTCGGCTTCTGGCTCCGGTCTTGGCTCCACCGAGCCCTTGGGTAAACCTGAATACCGAAGAGGTTATAAAAAAGAAAGGAAAAAGTAGAAGATACAATATATTCCAATTCAAGCAGAGTATTACTGTGATTTTAGGCAACCCATCGGCCACGCGACAGGTTCCCCCATGTCCGTTCTTCATGGGTGTGTTGACCGAGGAGTGCTCCAACCCATTCATTCATGTTCCGGACGGCCGGAAGTATCCATGCCACGGCTGATATAAAGAGAGAAGGGAAGAAATGGTGTGAATACAAGGGAGCAAGTGCTTGACAAAGCATTCAAGATTAATTATTAAAGTGAGAACTGAGAAACTTACGATTATCGTTCCACCTCTCCGGAAAGGGCATATAATCAGCCGGAATAATGTCTGTTGTCCTCACCCGGACGTAGCGCTGTAACCAACCTCGATCTCTGTCTTCATCTATCTTCGAAAAGATCGGGTTTTGACCTCGCTTGGCGAGCTTTATCACGCCCCCTCGGAATAGTCTCGGGGACTATAAACAGATGAAATGTGTCATCGTAAATTCCCTTTTTACATTGTTGGCCAACAGCCGGAGGCAGGCTGCGGTCCTCCAGATTATAGGACCAATTTGGGCCAAGGTCACGTTGCATGTCCGGCACATATCCAAAATAACCGGGTCAATTAGGGGGTTGAGCTTAAGTGTGAAGGGATAGGTGTAAACATACAAGAAGCCTTCCCTATGATCGGTGATAGATTCGTCGGGTTCGGGGGCGAACACTTGCACCGGACAGTTATCTCATCCGCAATCAGCCCGGACCTGATCAAGTTTATCCTCGGTAATAGATGAAGGATATCGCCTTACATCGAACCCTCTATCAGCAACCAGAGAAGGCTTTTCGGCTTCAAATTCTTTGTTGTAGTTAGGTTTGGACAGTACTATGTCCGAAGCGGTAGGTTTAATAAAGGTTTTCCCTTGGGTTATGAGGTTGGCTCGGCTCCTTGAGAAGAAACCGAGGGAACATCCTGGGAGGTAGTTTCGGTGTTGAGAGACATTTAGAAGATATGGAAAAGGAGATTGATGAATTTGAATTAGGATACGAAAAAAATTGAAAGTGTAAGAAGGATTGAAGAAGCAATTGAAAAAAATTCAAAATGACGAGATGAAAGAAGAAACACAATAGCACTTTCGATCAAAGAACAGTAATGGAGAAGTTGGCAAAGTTGGTTTATTTTTACGATCAAAACAAGCGAGAAAAGGAGATGATCACGATCAAAGCAAGTAAGAAAAGGAGATGATCACGATTGAAACAAGTAAGAAAATGGGAGAGGAAAACGATCAGAAGTGGAGAAATAAGAAGGTGAAGAAGCGAAAGTGGTAAAATGAGAGGGTTAAAAGCCTTATATAGGCATGGGGGACTGAAACGGTTACAGAGGTTAGCCAACCGGGGGGTGCCACGTGTCCCATAATTAATGAGACGTGATTTGAAAAGACGTGCGTTACGGCGGTTACTAAAGTCGGCCATTCGGGTGAGACACGTAGCTGATGGCAGAGGGACATGACACAACTGTTCCCGCCAAAATTTAAAGATAAGAGCGGGCTTGTGAAACCACCGGTTTTGTGACTTATCCACTTCCCGTTACTCCGGTAAAACTACGGTCCGGAAAGTGTGGGGACTATGTGTATACAGTAAAAATCGATATGCGCAAGACCGGTGACACCAGGGCCGGGAGTAAGATCAAATGAGCACGAGTATGATTAGTCTTTTCTTCAAACCGGGGATTGCACCAAATGTAGCTGAATCGAGAAAATAGAAGTAAATCTGTTGGTCCGGTGTCTCCGGACCAAACTCTGCATTGCCGTTAGCCCGGTTTCGCCAAGTCAAGTTCTCGTGACCGTTAGCCCGGTTTCTCTGTGTCCGGATTGAACGTGGCCGTTAGTCCGGTTTACCAGCTGCAGAACAGCCACGCTTCAAGACCGTTCTGCCATTTTGTACTAACAACCGTATAGGTGTCAGACCGTACGGTCCTATCTTTCCTTTTAGGGTTTCTTTATTCCAAAAGGGCTTTGTATAGTATGAAAGGCCCATGAGGCAAAATTATAAATAGAGGACATTTTCCTACTTTTAGGGGTTAGCTTTTTGAGGTTTAGAACATTATAATAGCAAATATATATTAAAGTATTATCTCTCTCTCTCTAGTCCGAACCAGTGGATCTTTGTGGTTTTTGCTTATTCTTCTAACGCCATTAGCTTAATCATCTATAGTAACATATTCATTCAAGGCATTGATATATATTCGTATATACATATTATAGCACGCAAATCCATAAATATTTCTCATAAACCCAAATAGATTAAAGTTATTCACATATCCTATACCTCACTTACAAATTCAATTTTTACCTAAATTCGGGTTAAACACAAATGTGATTCCTTTTTACTTTTCACCTACGACTTTAGATATATTCTATTCATCAAATAAAAAGACTTAAAAATGTTTACTTGTATATGCCCTCTGCATATATTGGATAGTGGACAGTTCAAACATTTGCATCTTATATTAAGAGCAGTGTAAAGCAAATTAACATGATTGGCCGCTAACAATAAGTAATAAGCATCAGGTATTAGATCAGGTTTAGAGTTCAATTTTTAAAATGGTGACACGGTGAAAATTCTTTATTAAATGTCATATTCACGTCATAGACAACAAGAATTCAATTAATAACCCACGTTCCACTAAAAAAAATGGATTGAAAACATCAATTGGAGAAGAAAAATAAAATTGTTGGAAACATCACGAAGAAGACACAGAACATAGTGGGTCAAAGTGTTGCCCAACTTCAAGTTTCGTTAAATGCAGATATATAAATTGATCTAAATATTTATTAGGTGAAAGGTATACTTTCACATATCGATAAGGAGGGGAGGATACACTTTGGTATACATGACAGCATCTCATTGTCTTTTATTTTTCTTTTTTTCTTTTTTTCTTTTTTTTGGTCTGAAGCATCTCATTGTCAATCCCTGGCAAGCAGGTGGGTCGGTTCTGACCTACGACAGAGACGAATTTAGAATTTAAATACAGTATGTCTTGAGTAGATCCTGAAATGATCTAAAATGAATATCTAACTCTATACATATATATTCACAATTATATATAATATTTTACTTCAAATATTAAATTATTCATAAACTCATGGTTAGATATGTCGCTAGATCTAAGTCGATAGAAAGTTGAGAGTATGCAATGGTGTCAAATAAGAGGTTGAGTTGAATTTAGATAGAACAAAACAGGATGAGTTAATGAATGAGCAAATCATTAATATGTCCTAAAGGTTACTTGGATGATAAGGGCTAAAACAACATGTCATAACTCAATTTGTCCACCAATTATCAAATTTTATTTTATATGTTTGCTTTCTTATAATTTGTTTATTACCTAATAAAAAGTTCTTTATTAACATATTTAAACATGTTGAGAATATAATCACATATTAAAAGTGTGTTCTCTCTAATAGCTTAGGTTTTTAGATGAGATGGTCACACACTTCAATATGGTATCAGAGCAGGTAAAGGTCCGGGATCGAACCTCAACGCCACCCGTTATCAAAAGGTATTTTCACGTGCTTGGCCCATAAAAAAAACAGACTTGCACGTGAAGGGGCGTATTGAAAATATAATCAAATATTGAAAGTGTGCTCTCTCTAATAACTTAAACTTTTAGATGAGATAGTCACACAATTCAATAAAACAAAATAAATATCTTAACAAAATCCCATGGGTCAATTTGAATGCAGTTTAGTCCAATTTTAAAATGGGCTATCAAAAAGGGTTGCATTAACAAATGGATAAGTCATTAACCTGTTCAAACTTGAACTGATCATATTTTCTTGGACTAATTTTTCAACCCAGCTTAGGGCTAAGGCCAATGGGGAGAAGGGCCCCACATTAAGCTCCAGAGCCTGCGTGGCATATTGGCATGGATTATTTGCTATTATTTGCCTTGTCCTATTTGCTATTATTTGCCTTGTCCCCTTTGCCTTGTGAGGGTAATTGGGAATTGGATTTTTCTGTTATATTTTCTCTTAAATTTGGGTCCCCAAGAGGGGTGGGAAGCATGGAAGCTGAAGATGACACATTTTAATTAGGTGGTGGCATGTGTCTTGTGTGAACAAGAGAAATTGATTAAGTTAATCATGTCTGACACACCCAACATGCAAAATTGATTATATTGAAAGTATTATCTACGCGGTATCACAGAGTTCAAGTACTCATGAAACGAACCGTTCTTAGCATACTGAGTCTTCTATTACATGATAACACGGCCTAGCTATGATGGGTTTTTTTTTTTCTGGTAAATTTTTTACAGGGAATAAAAAAATTGTTTATCTGTTTGGACACTGTTGTTTAACTTGTATCCACTTTTACACAGATAACAAGAATATTTTACATATGAGGAGTTCAGGAAAACAATTGCTAAACTTCAGCCATACGAAACTTCAGAAATTTTGTTAAAGTTAAATTCAGGCTGCAAGTTTGATGTGTTATTATGAAGTGGATAGGCTTGCAAATTTGAAGGCATATATGTACTCTTCGATGATTCTTCTCCTTTTGAGGGAGATCCTTTCTAGAGGTTGTCCATCTAGGAATTAGTGATCTAACTGGGCATCTCACATATTTTGTACAGCAACGGCAACAACATATCCAATGTAATCTTAAAAGCGGGGATCTGAGGATGGTACAATATCCCTACCTTTGTGAGGTAGAGAGGTTGTTTGCGATAGATCCTTCGCTCAAAAAAAATGTAACCGATGCAGTACTGTAAGAAAAATGAAACAACAAAATAGCGATATACGAAATAAGTGCGGGGTTGTAAGAAATGTAACCGGCGAAGGATTGATGCCAAGTGTTATCATTGTATAAACAACCTCAACCATAGAAGAGCAAAATAGCTTTTCTTCTCCTTTACATGTCATTAAATTTTGGTTTATTACTCTACCAATTTCCATAAGAATTCGAATTAAAAGTTTTAAATTCTTTACCCAAATCTGACATGGGCTACGTGAGTGGGTAGGTGCTAAGAATGTGAAGAAC
Organism: Lycium barbarum; assembly: GCF_019175385.1. Taxonomy (NCBI): domain Eukaryota; kingdom Viridiplantae; phylum Streptophyta; class Magnoliopsida; order Solanales; family Solanaceae; genus Lycium; species Lycium barbarum. The sequence goes on along the minus strand of NC_083339.1, from coordinate 126,509,228 downwards.
CTGAGCGGTTGAGCCGTGGGGATATTGGCTAGGACCACCCATAATGGCATTTGTGCCAAGGGAAAGTATTCTGCAGAGACCTGCCCCCTTCACCAATTTATTACTCGTCTTCACTTGCCTTAAAATTACTACTAGTGAGTAGTAATAGTAAATCACTTGCCTTCACTAACTTTTGGTATATACTGTAGTAATAGTAAATCATAAATGGGCCAACTCCATGTTTCTCCAACTCTTTCTCCATTTGACTATGATTATTTTGGGGCATAGGTATAACCCATTGTTTCTCTTATGTTTTTCGCATTTTGCTGTCAAATCCACTTTCGGCTATTGCAAAAATTTTGAGCAGAGAAGGCTCCTCGTGTATATTTTCTCCTTTTCTGGGAGGGGAAGAGAGCGGAGGCGGAGTTAAAAGTTTTGAGTATATAGGTTTTGGACTCTAGAAAAGGCAGCTTACTGGATTCTAAATTCTAGAAAAGAGTTCTGAATAAATTATTTATACACACTAATTGGACTTTTAAACGTAAATATATAATATAGGCCAAAACTATTAGATTCAGTCGAACATGTAAACAGAACAGTAGCTCCGCCCATGAAAGGATAGGAGAAGATACTTGTGACTAGTGAGTGAGCATCATAGGCATATGTATATTCTGCACGGATTCAACAGCATTTTCGACACCTTATATATATATATATATATATATATATATATATATAAAACTATCACTAAGTTTCAGCAAATACCAAAATCATGAACTCATAATTCAGAAGTGTAACGAATTTAGCGGTAAGAACCTAAAGGTTGAATCTGCTTCTGATAGCGTCGAGTAAATTGGCATCAAATCACAAATATGTATATTCGTACATCAAGCAGACACAAAGTTGTCCAATTTGGCAGCTAGTCCAAGGTACAAGCTGTTTGTTTTCTATTTCCTTCCAAAAACTGTCTGATGCCTATGTGAACAACCTCTAATGACAATCTGCGAGTACATAGGGTTGTTGTTGTGCATTATTGACACAAGTGGCAACTGTAAATTTAATATAAAACGTGAGATCTCCAACCAAAGAAATATACAAATTGCTCATATCATTTGCCGACTAGCTAACAAGATAGAACCGACATGTAATATGTATAATAGGGCCAATGCTAATTAATGGTGCATGTGGGTCATCATTTTGTTGGATTAAAGGGCTACACTCAAAGAAGATACATTGCAGAGCTATGAACCAAACCCAAGCATTTTGGAGTTTAAGACCTAGACATACCTGAGAATGACCCAAACATCTTTTTCAACTACAGCCTATATGCTATAGATCCTCAACCCAAGTAGCCAGGACCATATACCCTACTACACCAGTGAGTGCACTATAGAGAATGTGTTCTAGTTTTTTACAATCAACGTTGTAAAAGCATTTAAGTTACTGCTGCAACTGTTTTTTTCTTTTGGTTCCAGTTCCTGAAGAACTACCCCAATTCCTGCTCATCGTTTAACCCGACTCCTACTCACTTTCCTCACCAAGAAGATAGTACCATTTAATTCCCAATGCTCACAAATAATTTTATGGTAACCAGTCATTTTCGTAATTAGCTCCATCTTTGTGAGCCCCACAAAGGAAGGGTAAGGTCTACGTACATCTTACCCTTCTCAGACTCCACTTGTGAAATTACACTGGGTATGTTATTATAACTCCATGTGTGACTCTACTCATTTGGGTATGTTGTTGTAACTCCATCTGTGTAACTTTCCCGATACGGAACTCGTTTAAAGGTGAGGATTGTGGTAGGTTGAATGCCAGTGTTAAACTGGTCAATTTTATGATTTCTTGGGGTTGAACGTATTTTTGTTAGTTATTTTGGCAATTGGCAGGTGCTTAAAACTTTTCATACAATCGAGAAACCAATGGCATCACTCGACTCTCAATGATCAAGCTAGCCAAGCACGAAAATGCAACATAGGCCAAAGGGGACCATATTTAAAGAAAGCAACAACGAGTTACACGCTTAAAACAAGAACAAATTACATTTATTATCTCAATGGAAAAAAGGCTCCCAATACGTAGCAAAATATCATTAAAATATTCGATCCAGTGGAGTACTAATTTGGAATACAATCAACTCCCATAAAAGAGGCAGGAGGAAGTTAAAAAATATGTTTTACAATAAACATATAATATTAAAAAAAAAAAATGGACAATCCTCTCTATTGTACAAGTGGGCAACCTGCCCTTATTGTTGATGGGCAACTAAAATCAAACCAATTGCAATGGACAGACAAAAGCCATTCCTCGAACTCAAACAAGATTTATGGTGAAGGAGACGTAAGGATGAGCCTCTGTATCACCTCCAAAAGCAGCCAGTCCTCCTTCATCCTCAGCTTTCCAGAAATTGCTGCAGTAGAATTAAAAAACAATATAAATGGGGAACATGGTAATAGAAACATTTAATAATCGTCAGTCAAAGGTTGGGCAGAAAAACATGTAGGTCCAAGGACCACAATCCACGTAGATGTGGCCAATTGCAACAGAAGAAATGCATGTTCTTCTTACGATTCACTCAGGGGACCATTATCAGAACTTTCAACCTCAAGTAAAGATAGAATGGAGTCAATGTACTCGGGACCAGTCATAGTCAGGCTAAATAGCATCCATGTTATACATGTTCCTGTTCGGTGGAAACTGGGAGAAATATTATGGGCATTATAAACACCATTGACAGTCACATGCAAAATCTTAACGTGTTCAAAGCTTTACACACGTCACTTGTGGAAAAATACCACATGCTTTACAAAACCAGTTCTTTTTAGTAGAGCAAATAGGAGGCATCATTCACAACATGGAGGGAGTCATGGAATTTGGGTGTTTCTGCCATCCATTCCCAAGCACATAAAACTCTTCCACATATAGTGTTTCGGTGCAACTAGATCTAGGAGGTATCTGTATCAAATGTGGTTAGGATTGGGATTCATCACATACCTGTTTGAACTGTCGCAGAGTGACTCGAGAATAGAACGTACTTTCTTCTCACTTTTGATAGAGGGTGCCAATACAACAGACTGAAAATTTATGTCACTTCTTTAGTAAATGATTAGTGATAATAATCTACATACAACAAAAAGAGTAGTTGAAGAACATAATATATAAAGGATTCAAATGAATTACCAAAAATGACGGAGGCAAGCCATATCTCAAAATGCTCTCAGCAAAGATACGCACAGCGCAGAAGTGCATCCAGGAGCTAAAAACCTGTAGAATGATGGTAGCACTTTTTAGACATGGATTCAATCTCACCAATTAGGATATGGGTGAGTTGGAAATGAAATAAATCGATCAGAACTAAGAAAAGAAAAGGAAATAGTGAACCCAGATCGAGATGGAATCCTCTAACAGTCAGAATTCGGAAATCACAAAGAGGGCACACACTTAGGCCATTAATACTTTGGTTTATTGGCTGTAAAATTCCAAATCAATGTTTTCCTGCTCTTTGCTCCATTGAATCCAAAACTGCTCTATGAACTGGAGCTAACTCTATACACTTAATGATTATGATTCCACATCCTTGGAATGTCTTTGAAGTGATAACAAATTCATATGAAAGAAGTGTGCACTAGAACCCACTAGTCAAGGCATGCACTTGTTATCTAAACAGACAACCGATGAGAAGATGCAAAGTGCATGACAATACTCTTCTTTTGCTGAAGTGGAACAAACTTATGATAAGTTACCGAAGGTAAGTGAAGAACAAATTGCTGCGAAGGACTAATCTATTACGAGTTCAATTTACCCCCCTGGTTTGACCACTTTCCCGCATATCTCAATGATAAAGCATGTGCAAATCAATCCGAAATTGGCTTTGTACCTTGCATGTTGATATTGTTGGTAATTTCTGGAAACAAACTCCAGAGTTTCACTACGTAGAATTATTTTATATGGAACCTTTATTGCGCCTAAGCCTAAATGTATCTGCATGAATTGCTATGATATGGACATAGATACTTCTAATTTTCTAATGGACTCTTAAAATACACTAGCCTAAATTGAACATACCTGTGTAGGTTTAGTGTCTGAATCTAATATCCTTACCAGACACAGAAACTTGGAACCTTCTCCAATCTTCCCCCACCCTTGTGTCCCATAAAGCCTCCTTATTACCATCTCTGAATGGTTTATCACTATCATCGCCTAACAGCACCAACAGATTTGAGAACCATGTGCACCTTTCTGTCATAAAGTTTGTTTAATCATACGAAACTGGCGACAGATAACCAGTGAACCGTGACTGCTTTCAGGGAAAGCACGAATTTGGGGTTCTACATCATTGAAGACTCAGGCTGTCACTGCTGATTAGATTGGAAAACATTGACTTATTGACCTCGTGATGCGAATTTCATGGCTGAGCACAGCTCATCCCTCACTGTTACTCCCTTTAGATGTGTTCAAATGGTCAGTTCACTTTCCAATTAAACATTAGGTCCAGTTTCCAAAAGTTTTGATCCTTTCTTTTGAGTAACAAAAATCAAATATTGACTAAATATTGGACAAGTGACTGGCTATTATTAGTCCTCAATGACCAAATTAGAGGGATGTAAAGATGTAGTAAACAAGTTTATTAGGATTCTCAACAACATAAATCCCTCATTCGCAGGAGATAGAGGGGCAAAAAAATTTGGGTCCCTAAAAAACCCTTGGTTAATACCCATAAAGCAGGTCCACAAGTCATGGGCCAAATTCTGGACAAAAAAATTATTATAAGGCCCAGTTAAGAAAGCCAAAAGGAGAGATTTCAGATTTAAAAAGACCAAGCAGGCCTGGAAAGCAAAGGAACTCAAAACAGGGTCTAACTATAATAGATTCAACTTGCTTTCATCTGAACCTCGCAACACCTCAGTTGACGACATGCAAAACGCAGAATCCAGCCATCTTGGGACCAACTTCCCAGTTCTATCTGCAGACTCCTGCTATTCAGACGCTGACGACAAGCAAGACCTGCAAGTTTGCATCCCCCATCTATATCGACAACCTTCAATAAGCAGGGATTCGGCCCTGGTAAGAAGCTCCGACACAGACTACTCTTCTCAATCGGCTAGTGGAGCCCTGCCATTAACATGGTATGAAGCTGAAGCAAGCTTGCACAGGATAAGCAGCCCAACTGTAATTGAAACATCGAAATGGACCAAAATTGCTACGGGAAGGCATGCAAAGCAGCCTTTGGAAGTAATGCAACTGGCTTTGAGCACGAACTATTGGGTTTGGTTGTAAGAATGGAACAAAGAAGGTTGGCACAGCTTCAACATCACAAAACATCACCCAGTTCTGAAAAGAGAAGGAAGGAGAACGGAAGATACTTGTGGGGTAAATTATGATAGGAGGGACCAACGTCAAATGGAGTCTAGGGGCAGGCAGTACCACTCTGTCTCTGGATGAAATTAAAAATCTTAAGCTGGAATGTACGGGGAGCGAATGATAGAGGGAAAAGAGACACCATTAAATCCTCGTTCGCAAGGAAAGCTGATATCATGTGTTTGCAGGAAACAAAAGTCGAAGACTAGACAGCAGGTGAAGTGTTTCATTTGTGGTGCAATAGGTGGGCTGATTGGGCTGTGTTAAAGGCAGTAGCGGGGGTATCATAGTTGCTTGGGATGAAAGGCAGTGGAACAACATTGGGAATTGGCTGGGCTCCTTTTCAGCTTCCTGTATGCTTGAGAATTCTCGGCAAGAATTCAGATGGCGCCTCACAAGCATTTATGGACCTCACAGAAATTTAGAAAGGGAAGCTATGTGGCTTTTAAAGTTCTTACAATAAAAAAGCAATTTTGAGTACTTTTCACCCTGGATAGGTTGGGGTCTCTTTTTACTCCTCTTTTTGGGATAAGTTGATAGGTTATGATCGTTTTCCATTTATTTTTTCCATATTCATTTATAAATTTCTTTCTCAAAAATAATAAAAACAAAGATTGCCAAGGCTTTTCCCTAGTGTTAGAACGTGCTCCCTCTGTTTCATACGTTGCTCATGTAAGATGAGACTTGGTCCAAGGACAACAACAAGGCTCTAGAGCCACCGCTTGAATTGCCACTGGAGTGGTCTACTATATCTCTCCTATAGTTCATTCCAAAGGTTCACGCGACAAAGTCAGGAATATTATCTTGATCTCCTAAGCATTTCACTTCCATCGAACTCTATCAGATCATAAATCCTAGAAGAATAAACTCATTTCATCCCGTTGAAATAGTCAAAAATTGAAGTTAGCATCTTACTGTAAAGTGATCTTGAGATGAAACATAGACTTCACCCAAGTTAGCCCAAACTACAAAAGAGACTTAAGGATCCTTATATAAAGTGGATTAGATATATTTTTGCCTGATGAAAACTCAAATAACTTTTTCATTTCCTTCAAAACTGCAAAGCATCTCAAATTTAAATCCAGTACCACAGGCAAGTCTATGAATCTCAAAAGAGACTTAAGGATCCTTATATAAAGTAGATTAGATATATTTTTGCCTGATGAAAACTCAAATAACTTTTTCATTTCCTTCAAAACTGCAAAGCATCTCAAATTTAAATCCAGTACCACAGGCAAGTCTATGAATCTCGTAAAATTAACAGTTAGCAGAAAATGTTACAGATATGCTTAGAAGTCCAATAGGTTCTTAAGAGGGGAGTACCTCCCCATAACTGGTATAGCACCACTGCAACAGAGAGCTTCTGAATGTCTCTTGGTCTTGCATCAGTTTTTCCAGCTCTTGTTTCCGGTTTTCTTGTGTCTCTGGATTATGTTCAACATCGCGAACCTGAATCAAATGTACCATAAGACACTCTTTAGATGAGGCCTTCCTCTATCAATAGTTCTTCCCACAGCACAATGTATATATACGCACACATACAACAACTTTACATATTAAAAAGCTATTTGCCGACCTGGTGGGGGTAGTCCTGGGGGAAGAGAGACTTGAAAAATGTATGGAAAACTCACCTGGAAGCCTCTTTCACGCGCCTTAATCTTGAAATTGTCGGCATCACGGTTGAATAATGTTACAGTATAAAGAGCATATTCATTGTCCTCATGGAGCAACTTAGAAGATCTGGGGACCTAAACAATTAGTTAAATGAAAAAGTAGAACTTGTGGGATTGCACTATAAAGAGTTCAGAAAGAAAGAAACACATTTGCAGATTCCAGAAAGAAGAAATCCAGTTATTCCTCGAAGGAGAATAAACTAATCCAAAATGCATTGCCACAATCAGAACCACAATGCATAGCAGAGACACAATCCAAGTAAATAGAAGATATACGAAGCTATACACTGTTTCCAACAAAGTTCTTACCACATAGCCGGTCAGGGTCTCGTAACTTGATAACCAGTCTTTCTGTGAGTATTTAGAAACAACAGAAAGGAGAGTTGTTAAGTGTTCTGAGGTAACAATATCTTCCGGCTTTACCAAACTGGACAGATCACGGACAGCTAAACTGTAACAAAAACACCACGCACATCAGCTAGAATGTCAAATAGATACAAATTAAAAAACAATTATAGCAACCGAGATCAGCAATTCCAAAGATTATTTAAAGCCACGTGGCATCCCCAAATCTCAGAGGAAATTCCACTGACTAACCAATTAAAACAACAAATAGCAAAGAAACGAACATTGAAGAGCAGTCTCCCTAATCCTTTGATAAGGATAAGTTCCAAGAACCGAGTACCAAACTTCAGATTTTTTGCAATCTTCTCCAAAAATATTAAAGTTTCTATTAGCAAACATGAATCTAGCACTCTGTATGGAATGTTGCATTTTATTTTCTCCCATCCAGATGGAGTTCCTATAATCCATAAAATTTCATTCAGTTAGCAGTATACCTAATGCAAAACTATCTATCACCACATAATGTTTTTAAATAAATCATCTCTCACCACCACATGTAAACTCAAAATTAGTTTAGGTCATAGGAATAATTGATTTTAGGTACATTTTGACAGTAGCTGTTCTATCCAGCCTCTCTCTCTCTCCTCCTCCTCCTTTTGTGTGTGTGTGTGTACAATTCTAGCTGACCAGATACTATGAGGGCCACATTTTTTTTTCTGATAACCAAGAAATCCACAAGGGCCAGTGGCACACCTTTGGAACTCTGTGGATAATGGGCCCACCCCTCTACCCTTCTCCACTTAAATAACAGGTTTTTGCCTGCAGCAGCGTTTGAATCCGTAATGTGCGCTTCACATCATAAGCTGAGCACTTACCACTAAGCCACCTTTAATATCTGTCGACCTTTAACAAAAACAACATGGATGTATTTTCCGTGTTTAATCTTTATCAAAGAAAACATTTCATGTCTAATAGAATCCTATTTCAACATAGCCTTTCTTAAGTTAGCTGCCTCTTTTCCTTTTTAAATTCCACAAGTAGGCAGTGGGTAAAGCTTCTTTGATAGTAAATCAATAAGATATAGCTGAATACTCAAAACTGATAAATCCATTAAATGGAAGTATGTTTTTGCAATGGAATCCCATCTCTTACATACCTTCCGGTCTGCTTTCGGTTGATAGCATTAAGTTGACTACGCACATTGTTATACTCAGAAACACGAACCTGTCATAGATAACCAACAGATATTATAAGGACGATCAAAATATCTAATTATTAGCACGTTTTACGTCATTTTGCATCAAACCTGTACAAATTTTCAAACTATCAGAAAAGGAGGTAGTATCATCTGTTGTCATATCATAAGGGATGACATTGTTTGAGCAATACAGCACACTGTGATTAGAAAGCTCTTAGTAGTTAGTAGTAAATCCAGATAGTCAACATTCAATCCAATGAAGTATCTCATAGAAAACTTAAAACAAAGACTCTCGAACCCACCATGGCTGTACTTAATTGACAAAATGATATTACTTGATGGTTTTGAGGAGGAATAGTTAGTTCTGGGGAAGCACACTCGAGGAATCAGTGGAACCAAACGGTGAATGTTTAACTAACGTTGTTTACTGTATCTTCAACAAGTACTTAATACACATTACTGTTATGGACCTATAGCACCAATTTGGACGAAACAAAAGGGAAATGTGCACATAAATTAGACATAAGGGTTGTCGGCCAATAGGGTCAGGCCATCTAAATCATAGAGGATAACAAAGAAAAAAGAAAAGAAAAATTGTCTTAGGTCCCGTTCGACTTAATGGAGATCTGAATCCATTTAGTGCATTTTTTAAAATCTTTTACAATCGCTTATTTGCTCAGAATATGCCTATTTATTCAGATTTGGTACAAAGTCTAATCATTAAGACTTTTATTTAAAAATTCATGTGAAATTTTACCACTACTCTATCAACTACCGAAGCAACACTATCACCGCCAACCACCGGCTACCACCATCAGCTACTAGCCTCCAATGCACAACCACCACCACCCACTTCCACCGCATCCACCACCACTATCCACCTTGACCACCACCAACACCTCTATCGCACAACCATCTCCAGCCACCATTGTACAACCACAGCATTAGCCTCCTCCACCAATAACGACCACCACTAGGCACCACCTCACAATCATCACCACAGCTGCCACCGCCGCTAGTTGTTTTTTCATCAAAATGATAGTTTTTCCAACACCATAAAAATTATATTTTTCCAATATTTTTTTTGGATATAATATTTGATTTTTATTTTATTTGACTTTTATATCTATTACTAGCAAACTATGCCTGTGCGATGCACGAGGCTCAACATGATTAATTTGGTTACTCACTTTAGTTGGTCTTTATGGTTTGTATATTTTGCAAAGGATACCGCGATTCTCCTTAGTGAGTCTCCATATTTTGTTTCTTTTCCTCTTATTTTTCCTCTTAAATTCTCAATTGTTGTTAAAATTTGTATTATTTTGGTTACGTCCGCCTTTTTTTATATTTAGTAAGTTGACAATTCAAATATCCTACATGTCAAGTTTATAATCACAAGATTCAAAGTATATTTTATTATATTATACACATTTTTAATTTAGAACCACAAGATTCAAAAGTCTATCTTTATTTCTTAAACTCCGTGTCTAGTCAAACTTAGACACTTAAATTGAGACAGAGGGAGTATATGCCAAATGAAGGAAATGAAAGGACAATTGAGACACTGCGTTAGATCTAATTAACAAAGAAATTTGTAGAATAAACTTACCAAAATTAATAGCAAAACTCTAATTTAAAGAGGAAAAATTAAAAGAAAATCTCAAATTCAAAGTACCAACCATATGAGCCACCAAGAAGCTCAGAGAAAAATCAGATCGAGCGAGTGAAGACCAGAGAAGTAGAAGAAAGGTGAGAGACCACCGGAGTAGTGAAGAAGAAAGGCATTACTCACTCTAGTTAGTCTTTATGGTTTGTATATTTTGCAAAGGATACCGCGATTCTCCTTAGTGAGTCTCCATTTTTTGTTTCTTTTCCTCTTATTTTTCCCCTTAATTTCTCAATTGTTGTTAAATTTGTCTTATTTTGGTTACGTCCGCCTCTTTTTATATTAGTAAGTTGACGATTCAAATATCCTACATGTCAAGTTTATAATCACAAGATTCAAAAGATATTTTATTATATTACACACATTTTTAATTTAGAACCACAAGATTCAAAAGTCTATCTTTATTTTTTAAACTCCGTGTCTAGTCAAACTTACACTTTTCTATTATATATAAGTGGCAAAGGAGGACGAACACAGCATTGACAAATTGTACAAAAAGCTATCTGAGTTGTACACTATATTATATATAAGTGGCAAAGGAGGACGAACGCAGCATTGACAAATTGTACAAAAAGCTATCTGAGTTGTACACTAAATTTGGACTTATTTCAATTGTACTTGGTTTCTTTCCTTTTTTTCTAGTTGTGGGTCCACTTCATTTAAAGCACTATATGCCAAATGAAGGAAATGAAAGGACAATTGAGACACTCCGGACACGTGGGGACTTAAAAAGTAAACACACAAGAGGTAGAATTAATGTTAAACTTCTGAAATGTACACATGTTAGTCCCTAATTAGAGTAAAATTTCATGTGCTTTCTATAATAGAGTAATAAAATGAAGTGTAGAAGTAAAGAAAAACGTAAAAGTGGAATACACGTGCACAGAGAATAGGTGGCAAACCAAGTAGTAGTACTTGTTAAATGAAGTGGACCCACAACTGGAAAAAAAGGAAAGAAACCAAGTACAATTGAAATAAGTCCAAATTTAGTGTACAACTCATACATGCTTTTTGTACAATTTGTCAATGTTGTGTTCGTCCTCTTTGCCACTTATATATAATAGAAAAGTTTCTACATAAAGAAAAATTGTACACACACAGATGCTGAGATAAATAGTTTGAATTAGTCAATGTTCCGGTTTAGAGACAATATCTTAATAATCAATTATGTGTTAACATAGAAACATCTTAATCTTTTTAAAAAAGAGAAAAGAGAAAAAAAAAATACTAAACAAGCCTTAAATTGGTTATGGACATATAAGAGGGCTCCTCATATACAAGTATACACTACATAAAATAAAGATATTTTACACCGCATGAAATAAATAATTTTAGATTAAAGAAACTTCCCTAAATACCAGAACTCCTAATTATGACACAACCATCTAGGATAAAATAGACTGCTGTTGTAGATATTTTCTAACACACAACAGCATTAATTCTCTTAAATTTCAACACACTATCTCAAATTTAAGGTAGTGAAGCAACTTGAATTAATCAAAACTAAAATGCCGAGTAGAAGATACTGAAAAAGTTATTAGTGACAGAACGCTATACTTGCTGGCTTTGTTGCTCGGACTCTCCATAAATGTTGTTGCACCTATGTCGTATCCTCCAAAAATTCACTACTTTTAGAGGATTCGACACGCAGCAGTCGACATTTTCAAAGAGTCCGAGCAACATTGGCTGCTGGTATACAACTTTTATACAGTTGTTTTTTGCCCTTTATTAATAAAATTTAATTGCGTTATCAAGAAACCAATCTGAATAGCATCGTTGAAATAATGCCATCGAGATAATAGACAATCATTGAAAAGGAAAGAACTGCTACAATTCTTTCTTCCGGACGGTCACCAGTAACTGCAAAGTGAAAAGTGCTTGTTGCAGCACCCAGAAATTAATAACTTCTCAATTACAGAAAAAGAGCTATGGTGACGCAATATCGGGGAGATTTTCGTTGTAGATGGAATAAGTGGCTGAAGAGTAGCCAAAAAAAGTTGATGGAACAATGACTAGAAATCCAATAGCTTTCATTGTAGCTTGAGTATACGGCTGAGAATAACCAAAAAAAGTTGTTGAAACAATGACATGAAATGCAATATTTGCATGAGGAACTTAATAACTAGACTCTAATGCCATAAAAGAAAGAGAAATGGCAAAGACTTCCCAAAGATAGTGTCTAGAGATTCAATGTTCAATGGAGGACCCAACACCCACACTCTGACCACAAAGAATAAAGACAAGAAGATCTTTTCCATAACAGCAGAATTCAACACTTAGAGGAGGGACTCAATACCCAAACTCCATTACTACTAAGAAGAATAGAAGAAATAAGCTTGCAGATATTTTGGTTTGACCAGAAGCTGGAATAGTGGTTAGAAAAGACGATGTAATTTTACCAATGGTGGAAAATCCTCCGATATGCAAGCGGTGTACCAAAAAGTAGAATCTACAAAAAAGATATGATTTCCCCGAAGACACCCAATCTTTTATACAAATTATTCTCATGGTGCACCCAAAAGAAACTAGGAATAAGAAGCTACTCCTCAAATTTAAAAAGTTATACTCTATTTCATCAAAAGCTCTCAAGTTTCCCTCCTTCCAGAGGACTCACATGAGTGCTAGTGCCACACATCCTAGACCCTCCATTTTCTTTTCTTTCTTTTATATGTCCAACTCAATATTGCTCTACTTTCCACTATGGTCCTCCTTTTTTGGATAAAGAAGAGACGTCCACTACATTGATAATCAGAAAAAGCCTCCTGAATCATTTAACCAGAGGACTTTGAGGGTTGATAAAACAAATATGGAAAAAGATAAAAAGAAAAAAAAAAGGATTGCCAGCATCAACAAATTAAAATGACTGGTTAAATATATTTGCCCTGAAATGGACCTATTTAGCTCTGTAAAGAGCAAACACAAGACTTCCTCAGCCAAAAGTGAAATTAAGGAATGATAATTCATCTTTGCTTTCTCCCTTAGTTATGGTGTTCTTGTTTCCTTCAAAATCTCCATTCTCTGTTTACATACTAGAGCTATTTCTTCATTTTACTTCACCATGCCTAAACATACTGGCCTAATCATAACTTGTATCGCGAATATTTTATGTGAGCATTGAAACGGAAATTCCTACCACCATCACCACCCAACCAAAAATGAAAATTAGATAAGATCTCTGAGATTCTCATACACAATACTGCTCCTGACAAAAATTACTGGTCTCAGATAACACAACAAAATAGATACCTTAAGGTCATCTTCAATCTTGGCAACTTGGCTGTGAATTCCATCCACAATCTCCTTAAGTGGTGACATTGTTGGATACTTTGCCTCATCCCATGCAAACCTACAACCAAAATCAAATTTTTTTGTCAGGAAAAAAGTTAAAATCTTGAAAGCGGTCAAATTAGGCAATTACCTAGTGAGGTATGAGTCAACAGGAACCCCATCCACAGTCAGAGAGCTACTGAGAACCCCCGAAATCCTCTCCAATTCCTCGATCTGACGTCGTGTCTTCGAGCAGACCCCTTCAATGAAGGTATTTGACTGCAAAAATTCAAACTTTCCACATCAGATGCGCATCAATACCACATCAAAAACCAAATTTCTCGAATCCTAAGTACAGATTTGCCCATTGATAATCAAATTCTACCTCTCCCCTTCCCCCAATTGCAAAGTTACAGTTAATAGCTACTAAAAATGAGAAAATGATAACAATTATAGATCACACATGACTAGTGCTTCGCAACTGACATACAGAACACATCAAAATTAGAGAAACAGAAAGAAAAAAAAAAAAACGCTAATTTCCACATCAGATTCAAATCAATAACTAAATTTCTCGATTCCTAAATTTTGATAATCAAGTCCTACCTATCCCCTTCTCCAGTTGCAAAATTACAGTTAGTAGCTACTAAAAAGGAGAAAAAATACAACAATCCATTATAGATCACAATACAGAACACATTAAATAGCTAAATTTCTCAATTCCTAAATACAGTTTTTGCCAATTGTATCAAGTTGTACCTATTCCCTTCCCCAATTGCAGTTAATAGCTACTAAAAACGAGAAAATGACAATAATCCGTTATAGATCACAAATTACTAATGCTTCGCAACTGAATTATCAAAATGTATAGAGAGAGACCTTGACGAGATCATCGCTGAGAGCTAGAAGCGAATCCAATGTACCGACACGGAGATCAGGGATGTTAAACTGCAGAGGAAAATGGCAGATCTCAGTAAAATAGGAATGTTAGAGGGAAGGGGAGAGAGAGAGCTTACTCTATAAAGAGGAGTGTCGAATGAATGCTTGGATATGGATTCTTGAAGGCGACTCCATAGAGAAGTAGTAGATGAGTTGTGCTGAACCGGAAGAGAAACCACCCAGTACCGAGAAGCCATTCTTACACAGTTGCTTTGATAATTGATTAGATGCAGAAACAAAACCAGATAAATATAGGGACGAGTCGTTGAAATTTTTTTAGTCCCAAGGGCTTTATGTAGTTATGACTGACTTGTGTCCATGTGTGCAAGCACCATCTCAATTGTTTCAGAATTACAGAAACACCCCCACCTTCTTGTTTGAATCTGTGGTGTCAATTGAAGAGCACATGACACTATGACTGGTTAAAAAATAAAAACAAATTGCACAGTTTGTCCTTCCTTCAAATGGGTTAGTCTTTAAATTTTTTACCTTCAAAATCGAACTTATGTCTAGCGAAACATAAGTTCTTTAAGGGATCTGACGTAACGCGTGATATATTATGAAGCAAAAATATAAACTTATTTCCCACAAATAAATTATTTGTGTTGAGGGCAAAAATTAGAAGACAGATCACAAAATCAGGACAAAAGTGCAAATGACCCAAAAAATAAGGGGGTTTGATTGAAAAAATACACATTCGAATGAAAGTTGTACATTTGCCCCAATACTCAACCCTTTGGGTCGTTTAATTGATGATTTTGACATTATTCTTTTGGGAAAAAAAATATTAATTATTAGTTGAGATAACATACACTCAAAAGAGTGAGACACTGAATTAAAGACTAGAAGTTGGTGTTAAGATACATTACATTTAAATTATTGAAATATGTAAATTTGAACTTGAATAATGTAAATCTTGAACTTTAATATACACGATAAAACAAACAAATCATTGAAAAAGATTAAACAGACCATAGAAATACATGTTAATTTTCCCCACCCCTCACCCCTTGACATGGTTACTTTTAAGCGAAGAGGGTCAAAAATGCCCCTCTATTTTGGAAAAAGGGCTAAAAATATCCCCCGTTATAAATTTGGGTCAAAAATATCCCTTCCGTCCGAATTTTTTTTAAATATACCCCTATCTTAACGGAAATCTCCATCATAACCCGATTTTATTTTTAAACCTACTACATACACAGAAAACTCATATGCGACCAACTTGTTCCTGAATCCTACATCTGAAGCCACTAGGCATAGGAGCGGGTAACCCATATGCGTTTTTTATTTAGTTGGGTGAGGTTTAAATGGAGCGAGTTTAAAAATGAAATCGAGTTATGTTGGAGATTTCCGTTATGACCGGGGTATATTTGAAAACTTTAATGGCGGGAGGGGTGTTTTTTACCCAAATTTGTAATGGAGGATATTTTTTACCCAAATTTGTTTTTATGAACTCTAGATATCAAGATTTGTTATAAAATAAAACCAAGTACTAGAATTAAGAATCAATAAAGGCACAAAGAGTGAGAGAAACGAGCAGTAGTACTATTTCTTTTCTTTTACTATTTTTGGGATGTATTTTCATCTACACCACATATGGCTATTTATAAGCCAAGTAAAACCTGCGCAAAAGAGTTTGCTACAGCACTGATGGCCACACGGCATCCACATATGCTATATTTCATTTATTCATGACACTCCCTCTTGGATGTCCATGTAAACAAAAATTTCTAGTGAAAGAAAAGTATTATACATAGTTATTTGTAATACACATTACTTGCTGCCTCATTAAAAACCTTACCAGGAAAACCCAGTGAGACAAAACCTTGGTTAAGGGAAAAATAGTGCAACGCGTATTTACTCCCTCTGTTGGAAACATCACTTAATGTCTCGAAGACGACGCATTCCAATCTTGTATATTAGCTTCTCAAATGTTGAGGTTGGTAATGCCTTAGTGAACAAATCTGCTAAGTTATCATTTGAGCGAACTTGTTGGACATCTATTTCACCCTTCTTTTGAAGACCATGAGTAAAAAAGAAGTTAGGTGAAATATGTTTGGTTTTGTCTCCTTTAACGTAACCTCCTCTTAGTTGAGCTATGCATGCAGCATGATCTTCATATAATGTTGTTGGAACATTCCTCTTCAAAGGAAGGCCACATGTTTCTTGGATATGTTGAGTTATTGATCTCAACCAAATGCATTCTTGACTTGCTTCATGAATGGTTATTATCTCTGCATGATTTGAAGAAGTAGCAACCATAGTTTGTTTTGTTGAATGCTATGATATAGTTGTACCTCCACATGTAAATAAATAGCCTATCTGGGATCGACCTTTATGTGAATTAGACAAATATCCTGCATCTACATAACCAATTAGTTGTGAATTTGATTCATCTGAATAAACAGTCCCATGTCAATGGTCCCTCGGGGGTATCTGAATATATGCTTAATACCATTCCAGTGTTTTCTTGTTGGGGAAGAACTAAATCTTGCTAATAAGCTTACAGAGACAGCTATATCTGGTCGAGAATTATTGGTAAGATACATTAATGCCCCAATTGCACTCATATATGGTATTTCAGCACCAACAAGTTCTTCATCATTTTCATAACGTTAAAATGGATCTTTATTAATATCAAGTGATCTCACAACCATTGTGGTACTCAATGAATGTGCTTTATCGATGTAAAATCTCTTTAAATTATTTTCAGTATATGTTGATTGATAGACAAATATTCCATTTGTAAAATGCTCAATTTGTAGACCAAGACAGAATTTCGTCTTTCCAAGGTCTTTCATTTCAAATTCCTTTTTCAAACATTCTACTGCCTTGGGAAGCTCTTCAGGAGTTCCAATAATATTCAAGTCATCAACATATACGACTATTATAACAAATTCTGATCCAGACCTTTTCATAAAGACATAGGGACAAATTGGGTCATTTTTATAACCTTTTTTCAATAGGTATTCGCTAAGGCGATTATACTACATGCGCCCTAGTTTTTTTAATCCGTATAAAGATTTCTGAAGCTTTATTGAATAATTTTCCCGGGGAATCTTTATATGCTTTCGACATTTTGAATCCTTGAGGGACTTTCATAAAAATATCATTATCCAGTGAGCCATATAAATAGGCCGTGACAACATTCATCAAATGCATACCAATTTTTTCATAAATTGCCAGATTTATAAGATATCTGAAGGTGATTGCATCCACCATAGGAGAATATGTCTCCATATAATCAATATCAGGTTTTTGCAAAAATCCTTGTGCCACAAGTCTTGCTTTATATCTTACTACTTCATTTTTCTCATTTCGTTTTCGCACAAAAATCCATTTGTACCCCCACTGACTTTACACCTTCAGGTGTTCGAACTATCGGTCCAAAAACTTTGCATTTTCCAAGCGAAGCTAATTCAACTTGAATTGCATTTGTCCATTTTGGCCAGCCATTTCTCTGTCTACATTCATCAACGGATTTTGGTTCAACATCCTCATTTTGTTGCATTATTTCATCAGCAACAGTATAGGCAAAAACATTATCGACAATTATATCATTTCGATTCCATATTTTTCGTGAGGAGACATAACTTATTGAGATCTCTTTATTTTCATTATTTTTCATGTACCTGAACCTCTTCCGAGGTTTTATTAGTTGTTATGTCTCGTTGCTCTTCTTGAGCAACCGCCTCCATATTATTATCATTTTGATTATTTGCTCTTTTTCTTTTTCGAGGATTTTTATCTTTTGAATCGATCGGTCTACCATGTTTTAATTGTGGTTTAGACTCATTTGCCTTAATTTATTGTCCTATCAGGACATCTACTCTAATTGGAGCATTAGCAGCTAGAATATGAGATTTGGTAATCCTTGATAGGTTAGTGAATGCATCTGGCAGTTGATTTGCAATATTTTGCAAACAGATCATCTTTTGAACTTCTTGTTCACATTGATTTGTACGAGGATCTAAATAAGATAGTGATAATGCATTCCAATCTATCTCATTTTTCAGCTGCTTATTTTCTCCCCCTAATGCTGGATATATTGATTCATCAAAATGGCAATCAACAAATCTTGTCATAAATAAATCTCCAGTCATAGTTTGTAATAGAAGGAGATTCATACCCAACATATATCCCCAACCTTCTTTGGGGACTTGTTTTTGTGCTTTGTGATGGAGCCATTGGAACACATACCGCACATGCAAATATTCTGAGATGGGAAATATTCGGCTCATAACCAAAAGTCAATTGTAATGGGGAGACTTTATGATAACTTGTGGGCCTAATCCGCACAAGAGTTGCTGCATGCAAAATAGCATGACCCCATACCGAAAAGGGAAGTTTTGTTCTCATAAGCATTGGTCTAGCAGTTAATTGGAGGCATTTGATTAATGATTTCGCTAGACCATTTTGAGTATGAACATGAGCAATCGGATGCTAATCAACTGTTATCCTAGTTGATATACAATAATCATTAAAAGCTTGGGATGTAAACTCACCAGTATTATCGAGGTGAATTGTCTTAATTGCATAATCTGGAAATTGTACGCTTAATCTTATTATTTGAGCAAGTAATCTCGCAAATGCCAAATTGCGAGTTGATAACAAACACACATGTGACCATCTTGTAAATGCATCTATTAAAACCATATAATATTTAAATGGTCCACATGGTGGGTGAATGGACCCACATATATCACCTTGTATACGTTCCAAAAATGCAGGGGATTCAACCCAACTTTAATTGTTGATGGTCTAGTAATTAATTTATCTTCAGAACATTTACCACAAGAGAATTTCTTGAATTGAAGAATCTTCTGGTTCTTCAAAGAGTGCCCTATGAATTCTCAATTATTTTGCGCATCATATTAGAACCGGGATGACCCAAGCGGTCATACCAAATAATAAAATCATTTGAATTAGTAAACTTTTGGTTTACTATGGCATGTGTTTCAACCATGCTTATACTTGTGTTGTATAAACCGGAAGAAAGGGCGGGTAACTTTTCGAGCACATAGTTCTTACCTGACATCATTCTAGTAATATAAAGATATTCAATCTTTTCATCATTTGTAGTCTCAATATGATAGCCATTTTGGCGAATGTCTTTGAAACTCATTAAGTTTCTTTGAGACTTACTACAATATAATGCTTCATTAATTGCCAAATTTGTTCCTCCAAATAATAATAAATTAGCTTTTCCAGAGCCTTCAATTAATCTTGTACTTCCAGATATTGTATTAACATTGACTTCTTTCATTACCAAATAAGAGAAGTATGTCTTATCTCTTAAAATCGTGTGTGTTGTAGCACTATCCATAAGACATACTAGATGATAAAAGCCCGTGCTAGCACGGGCCCAACACAAAAAATAGTAGCACACTTTTTTTTAAACTTCGTGCCTAGTCAAACTATGTCACATAAATTAGGACAGAGAGAGTACCTTTTAGTAGTATAATTATGGAATTTTTATTATAGAAAGTATTATAATTCAATAAATTGAAAATACCAATAAATTATTTTACTTAGTCCGCTTCTCCCATATATGACTTTCCTGGTTTGGTTCTCCAATTGAAAGATTTGAAATACACCTTCTCCTACCGAGTTTCATGCCATCATCTCTTTCTACTAAACAACACTGAAAAACATTTTCATGTGTCAGCATCTATTATAGTCTTAAATTTTTAAGTATAGACCAACTTCATCATTTTAAGAAAATATGTGTATACGTTTCTTAACAGTTTATATTTCGTCTTCTTGATGTTATTCCTCATTATTTGTGTGAGACGTATGTGTCTAAACTGTTACACCTCGAAAAATTTCATGTCGTTGTGCGGTGAATAGGCTAACGTAAGTTAAGGTGTATATGATGTCCCTACTAGTAAGAAGGGGTACTTAATGATTCTAATTAGGATTCCAAAGACGTTTGGGGAAAAAGAGAAGAAAGTTTGTTGGAGAAAGTTAAAGTAGAGAATATCTTACCCCGAATACAATGTACCAATAGGTATTCCTGGTGATTTATGGGGTTAGAAGTCGAACGGGTCGAATCGGCGAAATCTGAATGGATTCAGGAAATTCTGCAGACACCAGTCAGTGCCGACGGGCCGTCGACACGTCGACGGACCGTCACTGTGCATCGTCAACATGTTCCTACAGACTGAGATCTGCAGGCACAATTCGACGGGTCAAGTCAATGGATCGTCGACGCATCGACGGGACCGTCGACCCGACCGTCAAAATGTTTCTGCAATCAGAGATTCTCAGGTGTAAGTCGACGGACCGTCGACACGTCGACGGGTCGTCGACCCGCTTCTCTGGAACTTTTCAGTTTCACCTATAAATAGACGAGTTATGATTCTAATTTTCAGATTTCAGTCTCTCTCTAAATCTTGAAGGTTCTAGAAAAATTCTCTCATCATACCATCATATATCCAAGGGAAATCAAGGAGTAAACACCAAGAATTAGTAGAATCAAGTGAAAGGATAGTCTCTAGGGTTTGTGTAAACCAAGAATCTCTTTGGTGTTGAAGTGGGGTTTTCTTCAAGTGAAGTATTTACATCTAAAGTCCATTCCCACATCATCAAAGGTAAGTTTTATGCTCAATTCATGTTATTAAGAATATTGAGTACAAATATGAAAATAGTGATACTCTTGAATAATGACTTGACTTGAATAATAGTTCTTGACATGTTACGAGTACAATCTTGTGTTGAATAATACAAATGATGTTAAAGGAGTATTATATGAGAATGAATATGAAGGTGTATTATAGGTATGATTATGGATGATTTTGAAGATTGATTTAAGAAGTAAACAATATTTAACTTGAAGAATTTGTTGATTATGTTATCATGGGTGTTCTTATTGATGTTTGAGGGTTATCTTATTTTATGGAAGAAGTTGTCGAAACGAAGGAAATGTCATCAAATTTTCATTAACTCTTAGTTACTCTAGCTTAAGCTTAAGTATGTTTCCGATTGTCTAATCTTAGTACAAATTCTCTTGAAGGTAGAGTCGCGAGCTCGAAAGGCAAGCAAGTAGGCAATAGAGTTAAAAAGACAAAAAGGTATGTAAGGCTAGCCCTTCCTTCAAAGGCATGATTCTTATAGATTGTGATTTCTTTCCGGAAATTCTCATGACCTTCTTACATCCCAAAAGATGAAAGCTAAAGAGCATTAAGAGTTTCCTACGAGATAGAGATGGGATATGTTCTATGATAATGATGATGATAATGATGCTTTCATAAGTTTGATAGTCCTATTTTATGATTTCATCGATGTTACCTCTTGTTGTTGTCTCACCTCATGATATTAGCTCTCCCGAAGTGAGGCATAGCTATGATGATTATTCCATAATGTAATCGGAGGTTCCCGACCTCACTCCGATGGAGTTATAGCTTTTACTTGAGCTCCCATGCATGCCTCATATTATGTGTATGTATGATTACACCGCGCCTATATGGCCGGGCAGTCACCACTACGACAGGCGTCGTGGGCAGCTATGATGATGATTACACCATGTCTAGATGGCATGGGCAGACACCACTAGTGGGCGGCTTGAGAAGTTTACCCCGGACGCGAGCTAATGATGATCGCACCGTACCTATATGGTCGGGCAGTTTACATATGCATACATGACATGATGTTGTTATTGGTATAAGTTAGCATGCATGATTCTGCCTCAAGGGGCAAGCAGTTACAGTGATCTTCTCTTCTTATGCTTTATATATTTCTTTATTATGTTATCATGCATGCCTTACATACTCAGTACATTATTCGTACTGATGTCTTTTTCCTTTTGGACGTTGTGTTCATGCCCACAGGTAGACAGGGGGACGGTCCAGATCCTTAGGAGCCAGATCAGCTTGCACAGGAGCACTTCCCTACTTCGGAGGTGCCATTTGTTGATACATTCTCTTATGTACATATTCGGGTATAACAAGGTCCTGTCCCGTCCTTATGTCTCAGTTCTCTAGCAGAGGCTCGTAGATACGTATGTGTGGGTAGTAGTTGTCTCATAAATACATCAGTGTTTATTTTGTATATCATTTTTGCGGCCGTGAGGGGTTATGTATATATATTTGTATAGCCTTGGAGATTGTGTGTGTTCAGGTTGGGCATGATGATTAGCATAATGAGTGGTGCTCGATGGTCAGCTCCAAGTACCCGTCATGGCCCCTAGTCGGGTCGTGACATAAAATATACCCAAAGGTATAAGTTTTAAATCTTTTGGTTTTATGACTTCTTTAGCGGTTTTTGTGTTCAATTTAAATCGTTATTTCTTTTTTCCTGAATTTTTCTTCTTTAAATTTTCTCTAAGCGTACCTTTACCATTTTTTGAACTTATTATCATTATTTAAATGTCTTTTTTTATGTTGCAATTGTCTCCTACTTCTTCACGTGGACCCTATCTTATTTTTTATTTTTATTTTTTGCAATTGTCTCCTACTTCTTCACGTGGACCCACCTTAATTTTTTTAATTTCTACTATTATAGAAGAGTGGGCCCCATCTTATTTTTTTTTAATTTACTATTATAGATCAATTTAAATCGTTATTTCTTTTTCCTGAGTTTCTCTTCTTTAAATTTTCTCTAAGCGTACTTTTACCATTTTCTGAACTTATTATCATTCTTTAAATGTCCTATATTTTTTTTTGTTGCAATTGTCTCCAACTTCTTCTCGTGGACCCCATATTTTTTTTTTTGCAATTGTCTCCTACTTCTTCACGTGGATCCCACCTTATTTTTTTTTTTTGGCAATTGTCTCCTAATTCTTCACGTGGACCCCACCTTAATTTTTTAAAAATATTTCTACTATTATAGAAGAGTGGGCCCATCTTAATTTTTTTTAATTTCTACTATTATAGAAGAGTGGGCCCCACCTTAAAAAAAATACTTCTTCTATTCTAGAAGAGTGGGTAGACGACGATCCAACCCGCTCTTCTATTCTAGAAGAGTGGCTGGACGACGATCCAACCCACTCTTCTAATATAGTAGAAATATCATCGTAAATCGTAATTGATCTTGGGTCCAACTGATGATTGGGGAGATTTTCATATTCTTCATAAAAATAAAAGGTACATTATAAGAAATGTGAAAACAAACAACTTTAAGAGATTGCACTAGAAATGTAGAAACTAATAAGACATGATGTTTTAGGAAATACATTTAAGAAAAACAAACTAGTGACAAACATAAAAGTAAACAACTACTCTTCTCACAATATTATTCCCCAGTGAGGTGATCGGTTCTTTAGTCAATATCATCACAGAAGTCTTGAGCTTCTAAATGAGTAATAATTGAGAGGCTTTTAAAATCATCATCTTTATAAGCAAGATTTGCTTCAATAGCATCATGTTTATTTGAGGGAGCTGCTTCATCATTATTGCCTCCACATTATTTTCTCTCCCTTCGAGACTGATAAATCTTGACAAAATGATCGGGAGTATGACAAACACGTGCCCAATGACCTTTCATCCCACACCGGTGGCACATATTAACTTTACTTCTTGAAGGATTATTTTGAGAACCTTTATTGGTCTTTTGTTAATTCTCACCATGCTGACGATAATTATGACGTCTCCTTTCACGTTCACGTCCATGGCCACGACCACGGTAATTAATTTGCCTTCTTTCAGGCTTCTCATAACCTGCTGCTGCATTCACTTCAGGGAGTGGAGCAGACCCAGTGGGACGGGATTCATGATTTTTCATTAATAAAGTATTATTCTGCTCAGTCACAAGTAGGCATGAAATTAAACCAACATACTTTTTGAACCCCTTTTCACGGTATTGCTGTTGTAGCAACACATTTGAAGCATGAAAAGTGGTAAAAACAAAATCTCTAGTAAGTGTTCATCAATGCTAGTTTCTCCACACAATTTTAATACTGAACTCACTTGATGGATAACAGAATTATAATGAGTCACAATTTTAAAATCTTGAAGCCGAAGATGCATCCAGTCATATCAAGCTTTAGGTAATACTATCAGTTTTAGGTGTTCATGTCGGTCGTTTAAATTATTCCACAATTCAAGTTGATCTTTCGCAGTTAAATATTTAGTTTTTCCTTCATGGAGATGATGACGAAGGAAAATCATAGCCTTGGCTTTATCTTGACTTGATGCTTTATTTCCTTGTTTAATAGTATCCCCAAGACCTTTAGCGTCAAGGTGAATTTCAGCATCAAAGACCCATGATAAATAATTCTTTCCGGTAATGTCAAGTGTCACAAATTCAAGTTTTGATAAATTTGACATGATGAAAGCTGAAGCAGAAACTCAAAAATTACTTTTAGAAAATTAGAGCCTCATGCTGATAACGTATTATAAAATAATACAAGTACTAGAATTAAGAAGCAATAAAGGCACAGAGAGTGAGCGACACGAGCAGTAGTACTATTTCTTTTCTTTTACTATTTTTGGGATGTATTTTCATCTACACCACCTATGGCTATTTATAAGCCAACTAAAACTTGGGCAAAAGAGTTTGCTAGGGTACTGATGGCCACATGGCATCCACATATGCTATTCACCATTTAGATTAATTTTGTACATTCCACGACTCCAAGTGTAAAAGAGTAGAATTCCATATATTGACAATTTCTCTGTGGGTCTAAAATAGAATAGTGGTATGTCAATGGGGCAGGAGAAGGAATATTGCAAAGTTTATGAGCCTAAACTTGAGAAAAAATAAGCTGAAGTGACACGTTTTTTAGCTTGATTTTGGTGAAAGAATAAAGGTAAAAGTGAAGGTTCCGGTGCATCACTGAATTGAGAGCGAAAAGTTCAATTTCCTTCTCCAGATCTAACACTAACCATATTCACATACACACTCATATAAAAGAAAGCAATCAATTCATTGAAGTCGAGAAAATTGGCTAAGTAGTGTAATATATATATAGATTTAGATGAAGCTACTGAAGCTTGCATTTGCAGTTGCTTTGGCCTCTGGATTTGGAGCTATTCTCATCTACATCGCTGGTCTTTCCACTCCATGTACGCCTACATTATTTATTTATTTATTTATTAGGACTGAAAGAGAGAAAAAATAAAATTACAATTTATTGATATGTTTTCTTTGTAGATGGATCATATCATATATCAGATGAGGACTTGGAGGCATTACAGTCTCTACAATCTGGTTTCCAAAAGTGCGTGGTAAGTTGGACTTGTGGTGTTCTCATTGCTCTAATTAATTAAGCTCTGATTTGCCTAATGTATAGGTTAATATGCACTTTTTTTAGTTACTGCTTTTGTGGAGACGCTAGAAAATGAAGGTATCTTAGGCTTGATTTCTATATTTCTGTTTATTACTGCCATTGATAAAAATCATTACTGTTTAGTTACTGGTAGCTTGGATCTCTGGACGTTAAATCTTATCTAGCATAGCTAAACGTCTCTGATTAAACGTCCGCCAGTGTTGTCAAAGGCGCGCTTAAGCCCTGAAACGAGGCTCAGAAAATGTTGAGCGCTTCGCCTCGCTTAATGTGCGCTTTGGTGTCGTCATCAAGGCTCTAAGACATACCTTTCATTGGCAATGAGCGCTTCCTTAAAAGGCTACACTAAATATTGATATTTCACTTTACTTTTTTTTTTTTTCCAATTTCGTCTTCCATATATTTGTTATTCGTGATTATAATTATTAGTCTTGGACTAAACATATATATTTGTATTTTTTCTCCTTTTTTCATTAAAGCCCACGCTTTATTTGAGCTTTGCGCTTAAAGCCCCAATAGACCGTAGAGCTTTTTTGCATTTTTTCGTTTTTGATAACACTGGCGTCCACCAACCAGGGTGACGCAGCTAGTTTTTACCTAATATTTCATGTTAAATAACAGTACAAAGATCAGAATTTGTAGCTTGCTTTTTGTACCGTAGGGTAACGTTGGTTAAGCTTTGATCAGCATTTTTTACCTTTGTATCGTTAGTTTAGAGATGTCGGTAGCATTTCTTTTTTGATTAAGCATATGGAATAGCATTCTTCATAAGTTTAAGATGAAAGCTGAAGAATATGTTCTTGCTAAGTAAGCAAAAGTTTTCATTAATGCCCAAAATCCACACACTAAGGCAACATGTCAATACAAAAGAGATCCAAATCTTTACAATCAGCTTTCCTATGACAAGTCTATGAAATCTACCAGGCTATTCTCATGATACATAATGCAATTTACACCAGAGAGCTAACATACTAAGCCACTTCAACTTAAAAGCATGTACAGTCGCAGGCTTTCCTTAAAAATATCTAAAGTTTTGTTCCACAAAACCCAAGCAATGCAGGCTGGTAATCTTCCTCCACATCCCTTCAACTCGTATCTGAACTTAGGACCATACCTGCAACAGAGTAAGTTTTCAAGTGACCTAGGCAACACCAATTCAACTCCAATAATTTCAGAAAGCGTACCCAAAATTGGGCTGCCACTGGGCAATGCAAAAAAGGTGTTCATTGCCCATTTATATGCTCCACATAGCATTTGCTGCATAATTTGCAGTCCCCTCCTCTGCAAGTTCCTTTGTGTCAAGCAGGTATCATGCACCATTAACCAACTGAAGCAAGCCAATTTATGAGGGCCATTAGTCTTCCATATCATTTTCGACACCCATTATAAATCTGAGTCCAGCGGTGATGAGGCTTTGGTAGCAAGACTTCATAGTGAACCTTGCACTACTGATAGCAGTCCAGGCCAGTGAATCAGGTTCGTCTGAGAGTGCACTAACCTGCTCCAATCTTGTAGCTATGCTCTCCGTTTTTCAATCAACGTATTCCTTCGAAAACTAACAGTCTGGTCATTCCAAGTTCTGCACTGAGCAATAGTTGCTTCTCTCTCTGCTGCAAAGCTAAACAGATCTGCATACTTCAGGTTCAGGGGAAGTTGAAAAAGATTAAGTATACTATTCTGTGCATAGTTTTCATAGTTATGCTTATTCCCCTTGGCGACTTCAGCTACAAAAATAGTGAGGATTTACTTTGTTCTGGTTATTGTGTTTATGGTTTATATGTAATGACTGAAAGGAGATTACTGTACTTTAGCTATTAGATCTTTAAGACTGGTTGAACGCATATCTCATCCTACATGTTTGTTGTATTAGCTAACTGGAAAGTGATGCAGAGTGCAAATGGGTTAGGTTTACAAGCTGCAAGTGGCAGGGACTACTGTGAGGTTATAATGAGGTTTCCCAGTGAAACAGTACCAAAGTGGGTAAGTTTTTTGTTTGTGCACTGCACCACCACCCCACCCCCCACCTCCCCTTCTTTCCGTATAGGTAACATAGGGCAACTGTCTTGGCTACCATGGTAGTTTAATCTTCATCATCATTCAAAGCATGACACATAAATCGCCTAATTCTCTTTCTTGCACGCGCACTTGATTTCCCTCTCACGTGATACTTATTTCACAAAATTGGACACTCTCAAATTTGTCGTTGAATATCCTCACCTAGTACCTAACCACCTTTTTTTTGGTTTCACATATAATAGAAAGATCCAAAAACTGGAGAACTTGAGGGCTTGTCATATGAGCTGAACTTATGTGAAGCTGTGGCTACTTGGGAACAGGTCAGTAAGTTTTTCACATGAACTGGATTTAATTTATTCTATTTGTGATATTATTGAAATTAAGATGTTCTGTTTCTCTGATTAGAGCATTTGCTTGATGCTGGCTTACCTAAAGTTTACAGCTCCTGTATTATTTTACATACTACAATTGATTTAAATACAGTGGGATGATTGCTAGGTGAGGAACAGCACCACAGTACTCACGAAGGAGTACATTGATGCCCTGCCAAATGGATGGGAGGACTATGCATGGAGAAGGATTAATAAGGGAGTACTTCTGTAAGTGTGATCTCGCTCTTGACCATATGGTTGTCGATATTGTTGGTACTATCACAGTCCTTAATTAAATATATAAGTGCATAATTAGCTGCATAACCATGATTGGTGTGATTAACTTTTGCTTCTCAAAGACAAATGTCAACAGTCACTTAACTATGTTGATTGTTCCTTGCTTTTTGATGTAATATAACCGAAATATTCTATTTGATCTTACAGCAGTGCGAAATATGTACTTTTTATATCGTATGGTTGTTACCTCTTAATGCTTATAAAATTTCTTCAATCTTTCATGAAGAATTTTACAATTAGCGTGAACTTCAACTTCCTGTAACTAAAAAATCTGGGAGGTTTGCTGATCTTTGTGGACGTATCACTTTTCTGGTGCAGGAACCGATGTGAAAATAGAACTCTTTGCATGGAGAAGCTCTCTCTAGTACTTCCAGAAAGACCACCATTGTTTCCAAGACAGTATGGTCGATGTGCTGTTATTGGCAACTCAGGAGATCTTCTTAAAACAAAATTTGGTGATGAGATTGATAGCTATGAAGCTGTTTTCAGGGAAAATGGAGCACCGATACAGGTTTTGCAATCTGATCAACTTCTCCTTTTCACTTGACTTTGTGTACCCCTAACACCTCCCTTCTTTATTGTTTTCACAGAACTACACAGAATTTGTGGGCTCAAAAAGTACATTTCGCCTCCTTAATAGGGGTTCTGCTAAAGCTCTTGACAAAGTAGCAGAGTTGTATGGTATTGGCACAATTACCATTTGTTGTAGGATTTGATCTTTTATTACATCATGCTAATATCTTAAATTCTACAGAAAGAGGAAAGGAAGTGTTGATAGTCAAAACAACTATACATGATATCATGAACAAGATGATTCGGGTGAGTACTTTCTTCTGCATTTGATATGCACGGACTAGCAAAATACATCATTGTTTTGCATGATGTGTATTAACATAGACTATAATAAAGAACTATCTACCAGTGTAGGAAGTAAGAGAATTTGTTCCATGAAATTTTATTTTCTGTTCTGGATCGTGGTGCACTTAACAAACCCATGGCCGAAGTTCACCAGCATGGCGATCCATGTTCATATGATAATGGTTAATTACTATACCCAGTATTGTTCTTTTTTTGGGGGGGTGCGGGGGTTGGGGGTTGGGGGTTGGGGGTTGGGGGAACTTGCTTAGAAGATTCGATGCATTTGCAACTTTACTTTATAGTGCCCTAATATTAATATTTTACATGGTGATACTTCTCATTGTTGGGTCATTTGTACTATTGTTAAAACTTCGATCTGTCAAAGTAACTAACATGGTCTTCCCTAGTGTCTTCACCTCACTTTATCTTTCTACATGTTAGTGCACACCTACTGACTTAATTATCATTTCACTTAAAATGTTTGCATTTTTGTATTTAATAAGATAATCCGAAATATTAAAGTGGTGCCACTCAAGCCTGCCCGATTAGCTGGTTTTCAAGAACAGATGTGCCTTTCCTCTATTTAATGCATATTACATGTAACTCTCTTTAGAAGATCATCTTTTACCTTAACCCCAAAAACCACCTTTCCTAGCATGCATCGCAAATACCTTCAGCATACACTAATATGAAGGAGCTTTCCTCTTTTGAGTAATATGGAGATATGGTTTCCTGTTCCCTTCTCTCTTCTTTTTGTAGGAATTAATTGAGAGATCAGCTTCTGCGATCCTTTTGCCTGTGAATTTGATTTTAATTTCAAGGTGCAAGGACATTCATACTTACTATAAGAGGAAAAAATTGGAAAAGAAATTAAGAGAGGGATATTAGAGTTCCAATCATTTGACTGAATCTTGGTAGGATTAGATATGTTATATGGTTAAAGGAAAGAAGACAACGGGTCAAATGGAATGTTTAGATTTGCATTATTTTGGAACTGAGAGTGTCATGCATGTTGCATATAACTATGTCTCTAATGTAGAATGGTAAGTGGTAACACAAGTATAATCATAACAGACTGTAAATCCCAAGCTGATTTGTGTGCTTTTGTTTGGGAAGGGCTATAACTAAGCCAAATCTTGGTGAGTTATTTCTGATCTCTAGTTTGGGAAGACCTTTTCCCTTTCGAAACAAAATAAAAACCAGAATATTGGTTTTGTTGTCTGTATACCTGAGATAGTTTCTGGATTATGTGCTGCTTGTTATTCTATAGCTAATGTATCTGACTCCCAAGTGCCTTCTCCAAACTCGATATATCTTTGGCCATGAGATGCAATTAAATTGTTTCGCAGGCAGACTGGAAATTATTTATTTACTCATATTTCCTCTTGTTGGAAGATTCTCAACCCCGTATTTCTGCATCAATAAGGTTGTTTCAGGCAGACTGGAAATTATTTATTTACACCTTCCTGTTTGGTATGTCTTTCTGTAGGAAGTTCCCATTCTCAACAAAGTATATCTTATGTTGGGTGCATCCTTTGGTTCAGCAGCAAAAGGAACTGGACTGAAGGCTCTAGAATTTGCCCTCTCCATCTGTGACACTGTCGACATGTATGGTTTTACAGTTGATCCAGGCTATAAAGAATGGTAAAATGAAGCTAAAACAACTTATGCCAGATATTCTTTGTTCTAAATATTTCTAGAACATAGTCATCACATCTTCCCTTCCTGCATACCTGATCAGAAAGTCTTCATATCATCACAGGACCAGGTACTTTTCAGAGTCTCGGCAAGGTCATACACCTCTGCAAGGAAGGGCATACTATCAAATGATGGAGTGCCTAGGGGTTAGTTATAACTACTTCTATAAAGATGCTAATCTGTTTCTTTTTCCCCAAATGATGTGGGCCTTTATTCCTGTTGCAGTATTTCATTATCATTACTTAAGTTGTTTTGATAAGTCTAAGGGGATGGAAGTTAGCCATACTAGGTACATAGTATCATTAACCACGTACTTGAATTGTAAAAGAAGAAAGTAAGCACACTTATCACTAAAGAGAGAGCATGGAGATCACAGATTCTCCAGTAACACACACTCAGAAGTACAGACCCAGCAGATACAACCTGGAGAAACATTTACACAATACTCCTGAAATAGGCAACAGGTACTTGAGACATCTACACCATACTCCTAAAATAGAAACAACTAGAAACATTTAGACCATACTCCTAATATAGAAGCTTGAAAGCAGTCATAGGACAGCTAGTAATACACCACTTGGATGCTTCCTCTTCCAGCTGTTGTTACTTTCTCTCTTTTAGCGTATAAGAACGTTCTTCATTGATATATTGCAAATCTAACATTTATCAATTTTTTAAAGCTTATTAAAATCCATTCCCCAATGCGAGCCCATCCAGATCGTGTTGTGAAGTGGTTACCCAGCCGCAGCACAATCACTGCTGCCCGAATTGCATCAGAGAAATTGCTCAGGTAAATGACTCTTTTTCCTGCTGTGGAAATAACTTTTAATGTCCACATCCAAATGTCGTTTCAAGTTTCTTTGTTCAGATTGTTTACCAATCTTGTTTAAACTCGGTTTGCATGTCCGTAGGAGGGTCGGAGCTGGATCAACCAATCTTTTGGCTACATGTTCCATAATCAAGAAGCAACAGAAAGGAAATGATGTGGACATGTCAAACCTTAGAAAAGCAGCTGTTGAACATCACAAATATGTAAAAGGCACTTCAATGTATCCTTTGGAGCACAATCCAGGACATGGCCAACTCTGCACAGTTCCCAACAAGTTGATAGTCAGAAAACTGAACTAACATGAATTCATTAGACCAGGTTTCAGGGTTATGCTGTGAAAAGCCTTGCGTTCATTGGGAAGATGGTCTGCTAACTTTATCTTTTGGTGCATTTTTTGACCACTCCGGTGTCTTCAGAATTTGCGTGCTTGACACCTGAATGTTTCGCCCAAAGTTGGTTTAAGCCTTGTTGACAAAGGCACGTGCAAGGTTAAGGTGGTTCTTACCAAATTATACGGGGGAGTTTTCTTTTGGTTTATGTATTCTTTTGGCGGCTTGTATGGGACTAAGATTTTTGCTTTAAGTTTGGCCCTTTCAAATGTATATCAGCAACCATCTCTCTTCTTGTGTTGGTGGTTTTAGCATGAAATGAAGAAGTCAAGCAGTAATTGACATCAGTTATGGATTAGAAAATTTTGGGGTCTCTGTCCATTGAATCGATGGTATCATTCAGCAAAATTTCATCTTGAGACATGAAATTCTCTTTTTTTTTTTTTTGGGTACTTTTTCGGTCCTTTCTTTCCCCTCGTCTTTTTCAGAACATACATAGTTGGAGTTCTTGAATTTATTTTCAATAAGCAGCAATGGCTCATAGCACTTCTGACGTATATAGTTGGAAAATATCCGATAGCCGGTTCTGAATAAGAAGCCAGTTATATAATACAGTACTTCCTAACTTACCACGTTGACGTTATCTGGCAAGAGAGTATTTACGTCCTCGCAAGGTCGATTCTTACATTTCTTTGCAAAAGAACTTAACTACTTCAGGCTGTGGGTCCCTTTATTGTTTGTTTTTATAAAAGGCAAAATTCATCCAATAAATCAGGAGATTTGGTGTCCTATTCCTTCATCGAGCTAAAATGCTATCACAAACACCGAGTCCATAAACGCTTGGAAAGTGAAAGTAAACTAGAGAATATTCATAATACAACGAAAACCATTATCTGTCCTGGATCATGTTTCACACCATCTGAGTTCTTTCGTCAAATCCAGAAGAAAATGAGAAATCATTTGCCCTTGGGACTCAAATT
This sequence comes from Lycium barbarum, assembly GCF_019175385.1. Lineage (NCBI taxonomy): Eukaryota > Viridiplantae > Streptophyta > Magnoliopsida > Solanales > Solanaceae > Lycium > Lycium barbarum. Next base: position 126,476,201 of record NC_083339.1, on the reverse strand, counting down.
AGAATTTCTTGCAAGAATAGAAGCTGCAGTTTGCTGCCCTCTAAAAGGTATACAGGGTTCTGCACATTTTCGGATCACAAGAAGCAAATTAAAGATGAGATGAAGCACATTGAATAACAAAACAAAGTGGCATCTAAACAATCAAGTCCCTTTGAATAAGAGTTGCAAACATTCTGAAAGTCCGTATGTATGTGAAAAACAGAATTCTCAAAAATTCGTTACGCCTGTTTCCAGGACTTGAACAAACGAGATTCTGGATGAACACCCAAGATTAAATGTAGGACCTCCTAGGCATTGATTACAGAATAATCGGTAACTTGTCAGAGAAGCTTGTTTCGCTGATATTTATCACACTGACCAGCAAAATGCTCTCTCCCAAGCCTGTCCAAAACCAATCAAAGAGAAAGGAAGCATTTCCAATCGCAATTTCTGCAACAAAATGAAATTCATCCAAGGAGGTTTGGGAGGAGGGGCAGGCAGGGGAAGATGCCAGAAAGATGTTGTAGTTGTGTTTGAGTTCAGCCTCTGGATGTAGGTAACTGTAGTTAAATAATTTTTAAAAATATGGATTCATACTAAGTTTGTAAAAACTGTTCATGTCACAGAGGTTCAGTGGATGCAACGGTTATCCGCATTCACTGACCTAAAATCCTAATCTGTCTCGAGAGGGAAAGGGTTGGCAATCGTCCCAATTTGGGAGAGGACTGGCCCCCGTGCGTACGCATCTGTTTTCTTGTGAATGTCTTACAGGGGCAAAGGGGACAAAGGCATTCACTTCACCATCTTGTTGTCCTGCACTACTGGTGATGACAAGGCAACTGTTATGATGGTTAACAAATGACCATCTTGATCAGGAGGAAAACCAAACCTCATTTTCTAAAGAAGCATCATCAATATATGCAACTCAAAATGCTTTTCAGGGTTACTCTAACTCAAGTATGTAAATGTTTTTGTGTGGTTCATCATTCTATCTAAGGATTCCACAGCAACATTTCTACATGTCAATGCAGTTTTGTCCCGCAACTGTTTCATTTAAGCAAGAAATCTTGGGACATTAACCAGTAAGCTTAGAGTTCACATCACAACTGCCAACTCCCAAAACTTAAAAAAATAAAAGTCAGCACCACACGGTTCAGATATATAAGATCTTGACAAGGACATTCATAAGCACAAGAACACAGGAACTACAAACCATCATAAGATCACTCTCAGAATATTATTTTCACACAAGTGATGTAGACCGGACAATGTATGAAACCGCCAATAACCAAAATTCTGCAACACAATGTACAAAATTGGCTACTGAAACAAATTTAAGCAGACATTAGATAATGGTTGAAGGGAATGTTCTCTACAGCTCATTCCCATCATCATAAAATTATTTTACCTTATCATAAAACAAATGTTCTCTAGAGCTCCTCTTACTACAATAAATTAAAGATACAATTCACAATGCTGCAGGTACTTAAGAAAGGAAAGGATGCCAATGGCTCAACCCAAGATCATCTCAAAAGTAGCAGCAAAGCGCATTAGCAACCAAATAAGATCCGCTTAAATAAGACTGTGAAGTGAAGATTGGACATCAAATTTATAGGAAAACAGAAAGAGTAACTACCATTCGTTTTTTTGAATGATGCATATTTATTTTTCAGGTCTCAAAGCTTTGATCTATTTAGGACCAAACTAACAAAGATGCTACCAACAGTTAGAGCACTGTACACTACAAACCCAAGCTAGTATATCAGAATTGCACCTACACTACAAAGAAACACAAAATCTGCAAAATTGCGAGGTTAAGCTGCAAGTAATGCTAACGTCTCGCAAGATTTCATCAATAGGCGCTTACGAAGCTAACAAAAGCCCTACAAGGCCATACCCCTCCACTCTTTCTTTGATAGAAATTCACGAGAACCCTTTATTGAGGTTCTGAATTGAGCAATACATTTTCCTTCGCGATCCAACTGCATTAACTCCCATATCCTTAAGATCTTCCAATGTTAGCATTGGTAAAACCTCATCATCAACCTGATGAATCTCAAACAGTGATGAATACTGTCCAAGTCCCAACTGATTCAACCATACCTTAACCCCATTCCTCTCAGTATCAGTGGGGCCCTCCTCAGAAACCCTAGTTCCTACACTCTTCCTACTATTCACATTACCAATTCCTCTATCAACAATGTCAACACCCATGTTCACATTATCATTAATTTTGTTATTGTCATATGAATGAACGGGGCTATGTCCTGAATCTTCCACATCAGTAGTACTAAGTATTTTGTCATGTTTTTCACTATCATTAGCTTTGGAGGAGCCCCAACCAGACCTGATTTTCTTGGTTACTGTGCCTTTCTTGGATTTCAAACTCCTAATTTTCCAAGTCCTACTATCAATGTCAATACCCATGTTCAAATTATCATTAATCTTGTGATTATTGTCACAGGAATGAAGTGGACTATCTCCTGAATTTTCATTATTCTCCAAATCTTGAACATCAGTAACACTGACCATTTTATCATTAGCTTTGGTAGTCCAACCAGACCTGATTTTCTGGGTTACTGTACCTTTCTTGGATTTCAAGCTCTTAATTTTCCAACTACCAATAG